>NC_072736.1:114231341-114464460 GCF_026930045.1 Uloborus diversus
ACTCTTCCATTGAGCTTTGTAGAGAATAGCATGTACTTTTAACTTTAAGAAAAAATGTTCAAATACATACAAGCCTAACAGCCAATATCTTGTTAAGAGATTTGCAGTTTAAGGGCTTGAATCAATACCATACTGTCTCTAGTGTGATGTTGCTTGAATACGGCACCTTGGGGTGATTTAAGAAATTAGCCTAAGAGGTAAAACATTTCAATTCTGCCCTGACAGGGTAGATGTCTCATTGGACAGTACGTATCCTACGTAAGAGGGTCTGTCCTTATTTTACCTCTTTCAACAGTCATTATCTAGAGACTGCAGCGCTTCCTATAGTTTACTTGCATTGCGAATTCACATTGTAAGACATAATTGAAAAAATAATTATTATAAAACTAGAAAATCGTCCTTCAAGGTATGACGGAAGAAAATTGCTTCTACATTTGGACGAAGATTTTTGATGGTTGAAATTTTAACCTTAACTCCAGCGGATTAACCCTAAACTCAAGTAGATAGCGTTAATTGTTGACCACTTTTTCATCTCTTCATTTTCCTAAAATTATAGTCTTACTAGTAAAACAGTTAAGTTACCGGATCCAGTTCAGCCCTGTCAAAATTAAGCATTTCCCTGCATGTCAAACATTGCCAAAATAATTTTTCAAATTATGAATAACTTACTGAATTTTTGGTGCTTCAACAATGAAATAATGCCGTCACGCATGCTATGGTGCGAGTTTCATTGTTGGTGACGTCAGAGCGTCTCTCGATCAGTGATTTTGGCCATTATGTATGTGAGGATGCTTACATTTGTAAGAGACCAATTTTCGTGAAGATATAGAAAAAAAAAAAAAAAAAAAAAAAAAAAACCCTGCGAGTTCTGTTTTTTAAAGAGAATGTTTTCGATGATAGAACTTGTGAATTCCAAATCAAGCCCTCCAAACACATTTTTCTTAAGCACAAAAAATTCTTACTAACCGAAATAATAAACTAAAGATCGTCTTTGTAACGAAAGAATAAGCTATTAATAACCTGATTTTTTGCACACACTTGATAAAAGACGTTCTAACATTATCAGAATATTAAGCCATTCCACAAACGATCTTTCTCTCAGCACGATTAACAGAAGTCACGTGCAACGTATCCCGAAAGTCGATTAGTTTATGGTTTGATGGAACTTTATTTAAGATCAATAAGAAGGAAAAAATCTACGAACTTGAGGCAGTCTAAAAAAAACATTTTAAGTACTGTATCGATATCATGTCAGTGTTGTTTTAATATTAATCTTAATTACGTTTTGTTTTTAAATTTATTTTTGTTCACAATTACTTTTTTGGTCTACAGTGAGAGAAGGATAGAAGATGAAAACGAAAGAAGTTTCTTAAAAAATAATTACGAGTACAAAACAACGATATTTTCGGGTTTTTCAATTCAAAAAGTAATATTTATGATATAAATCACTAATTAGAATTTTTATGTCAAGTCCAAACATCTATGAACTCGAAAACGTCTAAAACACATTCTAAGTAAGACGCTAATATCAAGTTGAGGATTTTGGGTTCTAAAATTTTGTTTTAAGTTCATTGGGTTTGAGTTAATTTAATGGTAAATAAGAAAAATTTATTAAACCTATTTTAACGATAAAACATAATCTTTTCACTAAAATATAATTTTTTCGCGAAGCAAATTATAATGTTTACGTTTTTTCTTTTCTTTCTTTCTTTTTTTTTTTTTCATGCATGTGCTGTGATCGCATAAAAATATTGCGTTAGAAAATGGAAAACAAAAGTTCCCCGCACTCGAACCCTGGATGTACAGTACACTTCCGATTATGGGCGGTCGGATTATCCGCAGCTCTTTTCTAGTTTTTTCCCCCCTTCACGGTCATTAAATGTTTTTTAAACTAATGATGTTTTATGGTTCGCTTTTAGCTTACAGTGCTGGCCAAATTATTAGTCTAAGACTGTTTTTAAAAGCAAATTCTTTATTGATTACATAACTATAGACACATTAACGAACAGTGAAATAATTATCTAATATTTAGTATGCATTCCCCTGTTCTTGATGAGCCTTTTAAGTCTTTTTGGAATACTTTTAACAAGGTTTCTGATTGAGGTTATGTTCCTCGCAGGTGGATTAAAAGAAAAGAACATAAACACAGCAGACATTGCTGCCACCTGCAAACATTAAATTATGCTAAAATAACGTAATAATCAGTGTACAATATGTACTGTACTTTAACAGTAAAATAAATAATACCTTAGTACAAATAGTGTACAAAAAAAAACTCTTTAGTCTAATAATTTGGCCAGCACTGTATATATATTTTTACATTAAATGTTAGTAGATGCAATGTAGCAATGTTTTTAGCTCTAATTTAAATGTCTGTGTGAATGTTATTCATATTTTTTAGCTATTGTATACTCTTGTATCGTTTTTTAACCTATTTTTCGGATTATCCACGGTTTTCGCTTATCCGCAGTTACCGTGCCACCCTATTCCGCGGATAATCAAGAGTTTACTGTAATTTCTCCCTTTCTGTCATAAGCCTTTCCTGCCAATTGGTCTTCATGTACTTTGTAACACTTGTACAAAATTGTATCACGTCAAGACATTAGTATAACTATAATTATTATGTTTTGCAGCAGACGGTTTGTACACAACTTTTTAAGAAAGTACCTGTGAAAAAATAATCGAGGGGCTAAATATTAGATTATCATATATTTATTTTTACTTTATCATTTTTGAGATTAATAGTTCCTAACTACAATAGCAGCAATTACAATAAAACTGAAATTAATTTTAAGAATGATTAATTACATTACCTTGGGGTTTTCTTTCTTAGATCAGGGGAATTTTATATGAATAATCTTGTGTTTTGAGAAAAATCACCATTGAGTCCTGAGATTAATAAAGGGAGTAAACCCCCCCCCCCCCCTCTGAATAACAACTTTGTTATGTTGTCTTCTCTTTTCAAAATTCATGTATTCTCATTTTTTATTTTTAAGTTAATGAGGGTAAAATATCCTGCATTGACTAAAAATTGTATTACCATTTAAAAAAAAAAGGAAGCAAAAAAAGTATCAAACGATGCAATCCGAATACAAAAAGGACTTATGATGCATAAATATCAGGGGAATAATTTACTCGAGAATTTAAAAAACTCTAAAATCATAACCTTCTTACTTTGGCTTCTCTATTCAAGATGCATGCATTCCCAAGTATTATTTTAAAACTGATGAAATTAAGAGTTAAATATTCCACACTTATTAATAATTATTAAAAAACAAAGAAAAAAAAATCCGAAAGAAGTATCAAACGATGCGATCCGAACGTGAATAAAACTCTTGATGCATAAGACACAAGGGAATAATAAACTGCAATTTAAGGAAATAATAGGATCGATTTCAGCGATTCATGGGAATTTAATCCTGGGAAACACGAGCACACAAGCCTCCGAGCATTTCACAATTTTCTTCCGCATCAACATTTCAAATTCAGCAATAATTAACTAAGGTAGCTAAAATGCATTTCTGCTAGCAGCCGCATTACAATTCACCTTTGGCATTGTGAGCTTTTATAATGAATTCAGATAACCAGTTCATAATTCAGAATTTACTGATGCTTGACATTTGTAAGTCTCACAAATTTTATTTAGTGATTAAGATACAGAAGTAACAGCTTTGAATGTTAAAACGTGAGTGGACAATATTTATTCAGGTAAGATACTACACGAAAATGATATTTTCTACCAAACATGCCAAGCATGGGTGCAAGTTTGGTGATGTGTTCAAGACGGAAAATATTTTCAGCTCCCCCCCCCCTGCCCGCATGCAGGCTTAAGGAAAAATTTATGTGTATTAATGTTGTAGATTTTACAATGCCAGGTTTGAAATCTGTTTTTTCGATTTAAATTTTAAGCCTTTAAATTGTAATATTTAAGCGTTTTGACATCATAATTAGAAAAAATCTAAAATCCAGCAATAAGTGGAGGGGAGGGGGGTCTGGGGGACTCTCCCCAGAAATTTTTCAAATTGAAGTCCAAAAAACGCTATGGTAGGCCATTTTGGTAAAGTTTTGGGAAAGGAGGGGTTCAGGAACTCTTACATCAATTATTTCAAACTGTTAAATTATTTCAAACTTACATCAATTATTATCCCAAAATAACAATATTGGGCAGCTTTCAAAAATACTAGAGAAAGGGAGGGGGGTGCTCTGGGCTCTCCCAGAAATCGATGTTTTAAAAATGAAATTGTACTCCATCTTTCATGACGTTTATAAGCTTTTTGAATGCACTATGGAAGGGATGGAGTTCAGGAACCCTCCTTCGGCAATATTTCGAAATTGAAGTTCCAAAAATGCAATTTTAGACGATGTTGGATAATGTTAGGGGTAAAAGCGTTCGCAGCGCCGCACCATTAGTTTTTGCCGATCTTAAACATTTTTATTGCAGCAATAAAATCGCTTAGGACATAAGGTTTTAACTTTTGCAACATAAATCTGTTCTGATCGGAATGTCCTACATAAGGTAGCGCCAACAAACCAGAAATGAAGGAAAGGTGGGGGAAGGGTATGGCCGACTAATGATAATGAATTGGCACCATTCCACCACAGTCTTCATTTGAAAAAGAATTCTTTTATAAGATAGCAGGTGTTGAAATTATCAATAAAAAATCGCTTCAGTGAAGTAGATATATTTTTTTAAACAAGGTATCCTTTCCAATATTCCTTTAAATTTTCAGCATCAAAACATTTTCTGAAGAGAACTCCCGAAATCCTTCCTCTGAGTTCACCACAAACGTCCTAAATTTCTATTTTTAAGGCTTCAGTTTCTAAATTGTTTTGTAGGAATAGTACCCCTCTTACCTATAAACATGACTTATGACAGCCTAAAAGTTTTAATACTTTAATTTTGGAAACTTTTTGAAAGAACCTTCCTACACCCTTCCCCCTTAAGTCATCCAAAGATAACCCAAAACAAAGCTCTTAAAATTTCAGAAACGAAAATATTAAAATTTATTGAGAGAAAGCCTTCGAATTCCCTCTTCTTAAGTCTTTTAAAGATTACCTAAAACTGAGTTCTGAATACTTCAGCTTTGAATATTTTTTGGGAAAGGGGAACCCCGAACCCCCAAGACAGTCGGAATTTCGCCTAAAGAGAGCCCCTTCCCTCCCTCTTGACATTCCCAAAGACAGCTTAAAAGTTTTAAGACTTCAATTGCAAACACTTTTCGGGAGAGGGTCCCAAATGCCATTTCACTCAAGTTCATTTAATTACAGCCTCAAATAGTTTTTAAAACATCAGCTACAAAACATTTTCATGTTAAAACACCAAAACCATCTCTCATAAATTCACCAAAGATTGCCTAAATTAGTGTTTTTAAGACTCCAAATTTTTGATTTTTTTTTTTAAACCTCCCCCTCCACCCTTTTACATCATTTAAGACAGCCTAATAAGTTTTAAGAGTTTGCAGAGGAGAAATATCAAACTACTCCTAGCTTCAAAAATGGCTTTCAATTCAGTTTTTCGATAGTTTATACTGTAACCCTTAAGTAACACCTCCCCCCCCCCCCCCTCTTAGATTGTCCAAGATATCAACTTTTTAAAACCTCAGTATCGTGGGTTAATTTGCGAACTGATTACCCTCTTTGCAAGAGCAGCGTTTTTTTCGCAAATTCGTGCTGCCGTTATTTTTCTCCTTTTCTTTCTCTCCCCCCCCCTCCCATATTTACATTCTAGCGATTGTTAGATTCAATGACATTGGAATTTAGTGATTCCTGAAGTCTTTGTCAAAAATGCAGGAACGGTTGCTCATCGGTGTTTCCAACCAGCTTGAAATTTCCTCTCGATTATTTCCAAAATTCCCATTTTCATTGAAATATTCAAAATCCCTGATAGTTTCCGTTTTACCTGGTATGTGGACGCCCTTTGATGTGGCGAAAACATTTCATCTTGTCAGCAATCACTCTCAATCGGTGATTCAGATTCAGCTCTTTAAGACATTTTAAGAGTGTACATAATTTTCATTTATGCGTGTAAAGTTTGCAAAAAAAAAAAAAAAAAAAAAAAAAACCGCAAATGAAAAAAACGAAAGAATGATCGAAAATAGCATGAGAAAAGGCTAAATTTTCAATTAGAGCCAATTATTTCGAAAAAACAGGGAGAATAGCGAGTAACTCGTCGGTCTGCAATGCAGTGAGTTGGAAATAACAGAGCTATACCTAAAAAAAGTCAAACGGCGCGAGTCGAAAAGCCACTCCTCCAAAAGCACGTTGCAAACAAAACAAGCCCATGGCGGAAAACCGAGAGAATATCGATGTAAATTCGTGGTTATAGAACGGTCCAGTAATTAAAGCATATTTTCCAAACACTCAATTTTTCTTTTTTAAGTAAAAACTGAAAGAAAGGCATCGAATTTCTTTCCGTCCCGATCTCCGTCTCGGAAATTTGTCCAAGACGGAAATCCGTCCTGAGAGGGAAGGTCTTGCACCCATGATTGCCAAGTTCAAATATTTAAAATGTGAGTACATTTTCATGTTGTTAAGGTGTTTTATTGCGTTAGTAGGAGATAACATGTTGAGAGCGTACAAGAAAAAAAAAGGAATCACAAATTTTGCTTGGATGGGCACATGGTTAAGCTTCGGGATGTGGAGGGGGGGGGGGGACAAAGGCGGATCCGGCTTCTGGTTTAGAAGGTGGTCTTTTCTGGAAGAGGAAGGGTCATAAGTGTCATTTATCGGCATTTTTTTTTCGAAAATTAAAATTTAAAAACTTAGCGTAAGGGTATCTTAGGTGACATAGGAGGGGGGCCCATGACTCCATGATAACCGTTGGATCCGCACCTAGGGGGATATGGTTGGTTTTAGTGTTTTTCTATGGTCAGAAAAGGAAAAAAAACCTGAGTTGAGGGGGGGAGGGGTTAAGGTATATTTTCAAATCACCCTCCCCCCCTTTCGATACGATCCTGTGTGGAATAGAAAACTTAAAAACAACAATTTATGCTATCAAAAAAAAAAAAAAAAAAGTCAAAAAATGATAATTAATATAAATAAAAATAATGTTAACAATATAGCTGTCATTAATATTATTTAAATCTTGGGTATTCTTTTTTTTATCTTTAAATTATTTTCTACCGGTTTTTAAAACGTATTTAGTTAGTAATCTGTGTTCAACACACACTTTTCTGCTACTATTTTGTCATCAGTACCCACTTAATCCAGGACTTCAGTTTTTTTTTTTTTAAATATATAAAGGAAAACAAATTGAAAGAGTTCGAGGTCAGTTAAGGTAAAAGAAAACAGAATTTCAAGGTTTCAACTTTATATATTCTTTTGAATGAGTTAAGTGATAAAATTTTGTGCATTGTGTCCAAGATTACGGAATAAAAAATTTTACTTTATGTTTGTTTGTTAGCGAATGAAATTACGTTTCATTTTACATTAACTGATCCTATATATATATATATATATATATATATATATATATATATATATATATATATATATACATAGTAGGATTGAGCAGTAATTATCAGTAGTTATCGCGTTGCTTTTTTGACTATGTGTTGCAAATTGCGAATGATTAAACGTTGTTAAATAAAAAATAGATACATTTCAAAAGAAGGAATAAATTTAATTTGGTTTAGTTTTGCTAGTTGGGCTTATTAAATATTTGCATTTTCTTAAAACCTGCCTCCAGGTAAAACAATTTCATCAGGAAAAAGAACTAAAATACATTGGATTAAATAAAACACAAGTAAAGGAGGACATTTTTATATAAATGAAATTACACGCAACATTGCAAGTAAGGAAAAGTAAGTCTATTATTTATATCTAACGCACATTCACGAACTACTCGATAACCATTCAGAAGTTACTATACTATTAGCGAAATAAAATTTAAAAGACAGCGAAATAGCGATAATGCGTTTATGTTATTTCTTACTAATGGCTTTCTGTTAGTCAATTTGCACGATACACCAAAGAATTCATGTTTCCAGGCAATACATTTCAAACGAGCTGATATGTGCATCACATGACTTCCTTTTCCTCGATTTTTTAATGTGATTCAATTGTTTACTCTCTAAATGTCACCAACAGTGGCCAAATTAAAACCAAATTAAAAAAAAAAAATATGCCAAAATTGTCGCCAAGTTGGCGACCAAAAAAGGCGATATATCGCCAATTGTCCGACAAATTATAACACCATTTGAGTTTACATCGAAATTAACAATGATTTCCCTCTAAAAAGGGGCAAAAGACCCCCTTAAGAACATCCGAATGCAACCAAAAGGGAAGGTGCACAACTAGGCCCCACTAGGAGTCTACGTACCAAATTTAAACTTTCTAGGACGTACCGTTTTTGAGTTTTGCGAGACACATACACACATACGCACATACATACGTACATACGGACGTCACGAGAAAATTCGTTGTACTTAACTCGGAGGTCGTCAAAATGGATATTTCGGGTGTCTGTAGGTTCCTAAGCATATACCCACGTGTGGTCGGGTCGAAAAAAAAAATAAAAATAAAAAAAAAAAACGCAGCATTCATTCGGGGGTGAGAAAAATGGAAATTAAGGCCGATTTTTGAGTGAAATTTTTTTTGCGAATACAATACTTCCTTTTTTGTAAAAGGAAGTAAAAATGCATCCATTCTTGAAATTTGCTTTCTTTCCCTAAAGACAAATCTTAACTACATAATACAACTTGATCGATAAAGATTTTATCATCGCAGTTTTGTCTGCTTGTGGGATAAAACGCATCATTTTGAATACGTTTGCAATTTAGTAAAAAGTACTTAAATAAGAAGGAGGCATATGATATAATGCTTATAAATACAGGAACTGATTTTCATCTTTTTGTGTTTGAGATGTAACGATAAATACCTCTGAAAGATGAGTACTTATTTTATTCAAACTTTCTTTCTCGTTTTAGTATTATGTTCTTTAATAATAAAATTAAATAGAAGTTAACCAGTATAAAAAGCAAAATATTAAATAAAAAAAATAATTTCCATAACTTGCCAAACTAGGCATGCGTTAAAAAACGAAAGGGGGAAAAAAAGTAAACAAGCATATCTTTTGCAGGAAAAATTGCATACACGTGTTTCGGGAGTTTCAAAAAACTCGTTTTCAATGCAAAAAAAGTGAGCTTACATCCAAATGCTCACTTTTTTTTTGCATTGAAAAAGGGGTTTCTTGAAACCCCGAAACACGTGCACGCAGTTTCTCTTTCAAATTAGTACCCTTTTACGTTGTTTTATTGAGTTCTTTTACTTTTTAAGCACAAAGGTATTTATTAGGGTGCGTCTTATAATGCACATTTTGAAAAAAATTTAAATTTCTTATGAAGCACCCCTTTAATTGCTTCCTTTTGATGAAAAACACATACTTGAAAGTTTCATAGTATTTGAACAAAATTTAGAAGTTGCTACCAGCGATTAAGATTACGTTCATTGTGAAGAAATAGAGTAAAAATCTATTCCCAATTTTCTATTGCAATATTTGACATCAACATGAAATTGGGTTGGTTAAGGTAGAAACATAACCCAAATACTTATTTCCTATACATAAAAAAAGTAATAAGCATTTCATGGTTGCTTTGCTGTGTAATAATGTCAAACAAAAATCATGCAGAAGTTCCACTACGATCTTCATATGATTGGTTTACAATTTCAGTCTTTCACATTCACCAATATTGTAATTTTCCCCCTTTTGTTTTTACTAATGTGAAATATACAAGCATTTTTCTGATTGCTACTCATAATCCAAATTATTTGATAATATCTCTTCAAAAAAACTTGATGAAAAGACCTTTATGGTGAAAAATCTGAATGTTAGTAATGAAATCCTCTATTTTTTTTCCTTTGGTTTTAGTTCTACAATATCTGCTGTTCAGTGTTTCATTGGAGGAGTTGTTCTTTTAGGTTTCTTTAAGAAAGAGATCAAATTGCAGTTTGTGTGTGTCTCTTCAGAAATGACACGTTATGTCAAATTAAATTACTTGAAGCAATAGTTTCCTTCTTGTAAGTGAAAATGTTTTTCAACAACAAAAGACCAAATATAGATAAACTTTATTGCAAAATCTTGTTCTTCAGATTCAGAATCAGTCAAAGTATATTCAGTTACAACAGAGGCTTTAAAATAAAAAAAAAAAAAACTTTCACTACAGTTGATTCAGATTTTTCATGATTTTCTTACTTTCAAAATTTCTTTTTTTCACGCAAGTTCTGTTGCCTTTTTAAATAGAGATTTAATTATTTGTTACCAATTTCGCCTTGTCCTGCTAGTTTTCTTTCAGTTAGAAATAATTTCTCGCTTGGAAGTGAAATCTTGCGTAAAGTATCATCAGCTTAAGCAAGGTCAAGCAAATAATCTAATGATGGATTCCAATAACTTTGTTTTTGATTATTGAAATAGAACCCTTTTAATTTTCTTTTTGAGTTCTTAACTGATAATTTGTGTTTCTTTGAGTTGCTAACCAACAGTTAGTTAAGAGGTTGAGAGTTGATTGTAGCTACAGTGGATTAACATGATTTAATGAAATATGAAATAATTTCAAAGTCAGTAACAATCTTATTTATTACTAATTAAAATTAATGACAAAAAGATAACAAAAATAAATATAATAATAATCGATGCCAAAAAAAAAGTTAGATTTCAAATTTTGCAGCAATGGTAGCAACCTCTAAATTTTATTCGATTTTTATTTTTAAGATATGTGATTTTTTTTTTCATCCAAAGGAACAAAATGAGAGGGTGCCTCATGAAAAAATAACATCTTCAAAAATAAGACGCACCCTGGTATTTATTCAATTCTTAGGCATGCATTGTTTAAATGGTTATTCCACTCATTAACTTTGGGGGGGGGGGGGGAATCACATTTTTCCTGAAGAAAAATATAAAAAGCAAAAAAATTATTAAAAAAATTACATAATTCTAACAACAGAATAAATTTTCAAAAAGGTCATTATCCTATTTTAAAAAAAAGTTTTATCATTACTATTATTTCCTTTTACTTTTTCATAATTGAGCAAAAATGTTTTTAAAACTAATACGCGTGAAACAAACATTTTTTACCGAAAAGAAATACGCGAGTTCATTTTGTAAAAAAGGTTTTGTAATTAATTAGGCTATATTCTAAAATCTAATACATACGGTAGAAAAAAGAAAAAGATGTCCTTTCTAATTTTAAACGCATACAAAATCTTTCTAAGTTATATTTCACTCTTTTTTTTAAAACAAAATATGTAAAAAATAGATATATTTTTAGCACAATCTATTTTTAATATGCCAAAGGATATTAAATGAATAAAAAATCAGTCCTTTTTTTCCCTTATTTTTTGTTTCGTTCTCTCTCTCTCTCTCTCTCTTCCTTTTTTGGTGGATTTAATTTCCTTATGCTAGTTTAATTTTTATCTTATCATCCAAATTAGTTTTAAACAGTTTTTGCTATGTCTAACTTTTGTTTAGTTTATTTGATTTTTTTTCTCTCAAATAGTGGAAGGTTTTTATTATTTTCTTTTTAAAATTGTGTAACGAGGTAGTTGATTAAATAAAATGGCCCAAGGAGTCTCAGCATTAAGCTTTCAAGGGTAAATATTGAAACCGATAGGAATGTTTATTAAACGCGTAAATGTATTTATTGCAACCTTGGACGGATAAATAAGTTTTCTGAAAAACTATGTAATTGTTGAAGGGAAAAATTAGAAATTGCCACTAGAGCCTCAGGCGACCAAATGAAAAAAAAAAAAAAAAAAAGAAAAAAAGTGGCCCGATATTTTGATATCTATCGGATATTTTGATTTATCTCAAAATACATGAAATACACCGCCAGCTCAGTCAATTCCAGCCGAGGACTGCAGTTTCGTGCTTATTAGCACTCATCAGCCCGGCATAGGAGTGACTGAGCTGGAGGTGGAAAACCTCTTAAGGAAGCCTAGAGTGCCAAACAAACTGGTAGCTAATACAGAATTAGCACTGACCAGACGAGTGACCGAAGCAATCGTTCGGTTCAACTCGAATACTGAAGGCAAGACAGGTACATTCAGTAAGTTACCGCCCTATAGCTAGGGCTAAGGCAAGCTCTGTATTAGCTAACAGTTAGTTTGGCACTCTAGGCTTCCTTAAGAGGTTTTCCACCTCCAGTTCCTTTTTTTTATATATTATTCTCCTCCTCCCCTCATACCATCAATGATCTGTTCCATTAATGACCCTATACCCTCACATCCGGCAAAAGAGCTCCCGTTCTCCACCGAAGAAAAATCATGATCCGTACCGTATCTCAGTCACTCCTATGCCGGGCTGATGAGTGCTAATAAGCACGAAACTGCAGTCTTCGGCTGGAATTGACTGAGCTGGCGGTGTATTTCATGTATTTCTGCCTTAGCCCTGGCTATAGGGCGGTAACTTACTGAATGTACTTACCTTCCCTTTAATATTCGAGTTGAACCGAACCATTGCTTCGGTCACTCGTCTGGTCAGTGCTAATTCTGTATTAGGTACCAGTTTTTTTGGCGCTCTAGGCTTCCTTAAGAGGTTTTCCACCTCCAGCTCATTCACACCTATGCCGGGCTGATGAGTGCTAATAAGCACGAAACTGCAGTCCTCGGCTGGAATTGACTGAACTAGCGGTGTATTTTATGTATTTCTGCCTCAGCCCTGGCTATAGGGCGGTAACTTACTGAATATATCAAAATATCCGATGTTTTCACTCAACACAAGATTAAGTCATTAAATGGTAATTGCTTCCTCAAATCACTGCCTGTTTTTTTTACTTATGTTATTACTATAATACATCAGATTTAAAATTAATGTTTCCTTCATTATTTATAATCATAAATATACATCTTATATAAAATTTACGTACTTTAAATGACATAAGTACAAATTATATTTACAATCATTTGTAAAATGTGATAATTCGATGTATTAGAAATAAAATTTAGCGTAACTGATACATTTCTATAAATTTTAATTGAATTACTTAAGCATTAGATGATTTACTCACTTTTCTTTGGTTAACTACTTATACGAATTTTATATAGTTTATAAATAAAAAATATGCATAAGTCAGTACACATCTATAAAACATTTATTTTTCTTTTCTGACCAATTAAAATTGTTTGCATTACTAATAATTTTATGAATTATAAAAAATATATTAACATGGTTAGTACATTTATTTCGCAAATGTCGTACTTTAAAAAAAAAAAAAAAAAATCGGAAATATCGTGATATTTTCAAAATAAATATCGAAAATATCAAAATATCATGATATTTACAAAATAAATATCGGATATATATCGTGATATATTTATATATCATGATATATATATCGACCGATATATATCGGCGAACCCTGTTGGCGACTAAACAATTTCCCCAGTTTCTCCCTTTACAAGTAGTCTGAAAGACAAAGGGGGAAAAAGATTGGAATAAAATGAAATAATCAAAATAATAAAAATAAAAAAAGGGTACAAATTAGGGATTCATCGAATGCCATATTTTGCCAAATATCGAACACTAAATATTTAGTTTAACTTTTTTAACTATAATATTTATAGTTAAACATAAGATTTATGGTCAAATAGTACAATTATTAATTTAAAAAAAAAGAAAAATAAACTGAATTATTTCAAAAGCAAAAGTAAATTAATATCGTCAATTTCTAATTTAGCTTTATGTTTATAAGCGATTCTGTGTTATTAACCTGCATTCCTAGTTAATTTATTTCCTAACATATGATTAGATAACATTATCAGGGTAACATGTTATGTTAAAAAACAACGATAAAATTAAAAAATTAAAAAACCCCCGACTGAGTCGCAACTGTAGAATCAAGAGGTAAAATTGAAAATCCTTTTAAAAGTCTTATGTTATTAATATCAATGTCAAGTATTATATTTGCTTTCTTTACTAATAATAAAGCTGAAAGTCTGTATGGATCTTTGTCAGGATCTCTGCGACGCGCATAGCGCCTAGACCGTTCGGCCGATTTTCATGACATTTGGTACAAAATTAGTTTGTAGCATGGGGGTGTGCACCTCGAAGCGATTTTTCGAAAATTCGATTTTGTTCTTTTTCTATTCCAATTTAAAAAAAAAAAAAATTACAGAGCAAATTATCACAACGTGGACGAATAAATTACGAAATTATCCTAACGTGGAACCATAACATGGGCAAGCAAATGAATATAGCGAATTGGCGAGAAATTCATCATCCATTATTTTTAAATATACAAGCGAATCAAATGACCTTTTAATTTTCTACTACGGGCAAAGTCGTGCGGGTACTACTAGTTAAAAGTAAACTGGCAACAGATTAAAATTTTAAATCATTGCATTTAATTTTCTTGTCGGCCAACAATGAATTCGGTTATCAATCGCGTTAATAAAAGCTAAGCCGTTATTAAAATCTGCTTTAAAAAAACGTTTTAATTCTAATTCTATGAAACATGGAAGTTCCAAACACATTCTATCAGACGCGAAAAAAAAAATCTCTCTTTTTTTTTGGCATTAAATTTTAATATTTGTTAACTATGTTTTCACTGCAAAAATGTCGAAAAACCTTTTAGAGGTTTTAAATTAATATCTTCGTTAATTAATGTCATTCAAAGATGCAACTTAACTAAGAAAACTCTCGATCAACTCTCCTTTCGAACAAATTTTATATTTTCAAAATCAGTCCATCCGTTTAGGCGCTAGAGTGCCACAGACAGACACACAGATACACCAGACACGTCAAACTTGTAACCCCCCCTTCCTTTGTGTGTCGGGGGTTAAAAAAGAATCTTGCATTTCTGTACCTCAGAGCCAGAAGGATGTAAGTCACACAGGGTTGATATTAAAAACGGTTTTTTGAAGAAAAAAAACCGGGTTTTTCGTTTAAACCAGGCTTTTTTTGGGTTTAAAACCGGGTTTATTTGGTTTTTATAACTATTAGTAAGAAAAAAAAATTATATTAGGAAAATCATGAAGATTTTATGAAATAATTGCTAAGGAATGTTCAATATTCATATTTGTACCTAATTTCTTCGTAATTAATTAAATAATTAAGAGTAAAATCTTGTAATTTTATTTCCTCATACTTAGATATTTCTATAGGAGAATATTGTTTGAAAATCTTTATAAAAAAAATACAAGACGTAAATGCGTCTTTGTATAAATTACAAATAACCAAGAATAAATTCTTGCAAATTAATTTCCTCATAATCGTAGCTCTACTATAAATTTAAAAAAAAAAGTAAAATAAAATCACGCATTCTTAAACATGGAAAGTATTTTGCAGTATGTACAAATTAAATGTCTGATGTACATTATACAACTTTAAAAATCAAAAGATCAACGCATATTTTGTTTAAAGATTAGAAAAAAAAAAGTTACAAATTGTAATTTATTTACCTAATGTATCAGTGACAACAATTATAGAAACAGGACAAGTAGGTTTTAAGAAAATCATTATGTGTTCCATTGTAGACATTATTTCTCCCGATTTAATGCATTTAGGAATAAATTTTTTTTTCAAAGAAAAAAAAATATTTTAATTAAAAGCCTCAGTGCAAACTTAAATGAAAATACTCTTTTAACATATTTTAATTATGAAAACTGTCATAAAAATTAATGTTTATTGATTCTTTCACCATTCATACTTAAGAATCAAAAAAGTTCTTTGAAAGGTGAAAATTTGGCATTAATTTGTTTTATAAGAGCACAGAGTTACATGAATATTTTGTGTTTTCTTAAGTTCATATATTATCTTTTCTTGCTCTGACTGCATCGTCTATCGAGGATGCAAAAAGTGTGCAGGTATAAGCACAATTTTATGCCTACTCTAAGCGTTCTTAAACTTCTTTAATTATTCTTTTTCTCTTGTCATTTAAATAATCTAGAGTTAAAATATATATACACTATGCATCGCTTCAATGGTACATAATCTAACTCAACAAATCTCAAGCAAATTAGGTAGTAAATGAAGACTTGGATGAAATATGCTTTTTGGACTATTTTGAAATGCAAAAGACTGAAAAATTATGATAGAGCTACTTGGATTTTTTTCCTTGTAATTTTAGAAAAATTTAGTTCGTCTGCCTTGTATATTTATGTACCTAATAGGAAAGTTGCATAGATTAAAAAAAAAAAAAACTATTTAGCAAACTTGCGTTACCTTAAAAAATATAAGTTTTTAAATTTATTAAATCTGTAATTTATCTATAAAGCATTGCTAGTTACTTTGCTAAATTAGATTTTACTCTTTGCAATAATATGTAAAATCTATGAAAACATTTGAGGGAAAACAATGAAATTTTTCAAAAAAAAAAAAAAAAAAAAAAAAAAAAATTTTTGAAAAAAAAAAAAAAAAAAACCCACATGGTTTTTATAAAAAACTACTTGGTTTAAACCAAACAACCCTGAAGTTACATTATGATAATTTTACAGGAGAGAGGGGGGAAAATATCTGGTGCATGCAAAGGATGGTATGCGTGTAAATTTTAACCCTGGTAAAGAAAATTGAAAAGTTTTTTTTTTTTTTAAAGAAAGACGTTCACATGGCTCGATGCGGAATAGGCTTCTACTTACATTATTGCACTAATGAAAGGAAAATCGCAATTTTTGGACTTACGTCCTTCTGGCTCTGAGGTACAGCCCCTGCCATTCATTTGAATTTCGACGTCTTGAACTATAATCGCAATCACGAATTGCAATAGGATCTTACTCGTTGGGTTTCGTTTCTACAAACGTAATGAAATGGAAAAGGAGAAGAAATTCACACCCGTCATATTGTGGTGATAAAAAATTGTGACTTTTTTGATTAGGTCATACGAGGCGAATATTTTTATTTCTTATCAACCTTGCAATTTTGCATTTAGATGAAGTTTTGCTATTAATTTCATCTACATAGGTGTTTTTCCTGAAAAACGTGATTGTAAACAAAAAACTCCATTATAATCTGCTTGAGTTAAGCATTGAAAAGAAAGACGATTTGTAACAGTGACGAAGAAAATTAGTCTCTCTAAACTAATACTAAAAACAACGACCTAGACTTCTTCTTGTCGTCAGGCTGATCTGGAAAATCAAAAGAATATCAAAATGGTCAAGTGAGGTTAAATAAGAAATTTGCTACTGTTCAAAAAAAAAAAAAAAACCGTAGCAATAAAGTCTATGTTTACAATAAGCAGTAACTTTTTTTAAAAATCAATTGCCAAAATATGCTACGTAAAAAGTTAAATCGAACTGCGAACGTCACACAATGATGATTAGTTGTTGTCGTTCTCTTGTGCCACACTGTTAGAAATTTCATCGTAAAATTACGGTGAAATAACCGGCAGCAGTGTGTCCGTCTGATTAACCGTAAAGTTTACGGTTAGGTTTGATACTTCACATTTACGGGTTCAAAACCATTTTCAACTAAAATGGTTAAAAAACCGTAAACATGTAATTTTACGGTTTCTAACCGTATACAGCTAGTACGGTGAAAAACCGTAAAAACCACAATTTACGGTTTTGTAACCATATTCAAAAAATACGGAGAAAAACCGTAAATACAACATTTTACGGGTTTGTAACCATATTCCACTAGTACGTCAAAAAAACCGTAAAGATACCACAACGTAACATTTTACGGTTTTGTTACCATATAGGACTAGTATGTTGATGGACCGTAACTATACCACTTTACGGTATTGTGACCACATATGATTAGCACGTGGAAAAACTCTTAATGAAACACTTTTTGTAACCATTTAAAATGTGCACAGGCACCTAATTACTAGTATTCACAGTAATTTAACCCATTTGGTCAGGTTTTATAGTATGTTAATTAAATGAATGGATCTCTTTAGTCTATAAATTATAAATACAGGTAAGAAATTAATTCAAGAGAGAGAGAGAGTTTCCTTTTAGAATTAAGGCTTACCATTTCAACTGTAACAGTTACGGAATATTAAAAATAAAGGCATTAATTAAGAGAATATTTTAACTGACTTCAATTTTTTAAAAATCAATAAGTAAAAACCCAATAGATACACTACACAGTACTTACATGTTGTTACACAATGTACAAGATTGATTATCAGTATTTTTTAATGTATAATTAGAGCTGTGGTTATATTCAATAAAAAGTGATTGAAATATGCACTAAAACTATGAAAATATGCAGCAAAAATGAAAAAACAAGCAATATTTAAAAAAATGCTCAGAAAACTTGTTACTTCTGAACTAAAACGATTGGATCTTTCCAATCATTCACACAAAAAATGGTAAGCAATGGTTCTTCAAGGTCGGCTTCTACGAGACATGACGAAACAAAAATTACTTCTTAAATTTTTCTATGAGACATGGCGAAACAAAAATTACTTCTTAAATTTTTTTTCAAAGATAAAAAAGGACCTAAAATCAAGTAAAAAACCCAGCAATAAACATTTATGCATTCAAGTGCACTAACATGAAAAAAAAAAAAAAAAAGAAGCAAGAATCTGCAATTGCATATGCATTTGAATGTACTACTATGGGAAGGTATACCTGCAGAAATGATTTTTTGAGCTATGTGAAAAAATAATTTTTGAATTCCATACCAGCATTAGGGAAATGCTGAAATTTTACATTTTACTCGAGCTCTATTTTTCGAGTTCCAACCAAATAAGCAAGCTTGTACAAAAAAAAAAAAAAAAAAAACTTAAGTACAGTAGATGACAATAATGTAAAATTTGCTGGTACTGAGTTTTACCTCCCAAATGACAGTTTAATCCAAGCTCTCTATTATTGAAAATATTTTAAACACAGAAAAAATAAGAAACCTTACGTGGAGATCTTGTTTATTTTAGAATTTGAGCAATACAAAATAATTCACAAATACATATATACAACATAACAAATGTATTACAAATCGCAACATTTACAAATAATAAAAATCATCTTTTATGTCTTGGACCCAGGCATTGAATTTATTTCCACAAAGCACCTGAAACATAGATTAAAATTAGCCATGTAAAACAAGCCTAATATTATGGTGTTCTGAAACTACAAAATCAGTTTCTGTTAACATTAAATTAAATGCAACAGCAAAATCACTTTTCATCTTTTCCAATATTTACCTCAATACACAATAGAACATACTGGTTCGTTAGGAAGAACGTAGCAAATTAAATATGCTTTCTTAAGGCATAACTTACAAGTTAAAATACATCTGCAGCATTATTAAAAAATTCAGTTGCATTTAAAGCACATTAAAGCTAATCAAATAAAGTACATTCATTATATGTACAGTTTAACTCTCTTAATATGAAATCACGGCAAAAATGAACGTTTTATTCGTTAAGTTTGGTTTGCTATCTAATTACAATGAAAATTTCACGCATAATGCGTAATTGCAAGTCTCGGCTAAGACAAACAAAAATTCCTGACCTCTTACTAAAAACGTTTGTGGTTGAATACTGTAGTATCCTTTTCTAGAAATTATTCATTACTTCGTTTGGTAGTAGAAGTCCCATCGTGTATCAAGAAAATATAGATTATTTTGCATAGAAAATACAGTCCGTACATTTGTTGACCCGCAGAAATTGCAATTTATACGGAGATAAAATTGTTCGTCTTCCATTGCGGATTACAACCTATTCCGTGATTTTCGATACCATCTTCCTTTTTCAATATTTTCCAAATATATTCAGAAATAAATATCTCGTTTCTTATAAATGAATGTGCTAAATGTACAATTCGTGCAGCAATATTTTTTAAATGTAGAGCAGCATTTCTTCATGTTTTTTTTCCCCCCACAGAATCACTCATTCACAGTAGTTACGAATAACTGCTAATACAAAGGAATTCATAGCTTTTTGATACTTCATATTAACCGAGTTCAACTGTATATACAAAAAAAAAATTTGCTATGCAATTTTTTTCTGAGAAAAATAATAAAGCCTCAGACTTTATTTTTCACCTTGCTTGCAAAAAATAATTTTAAAAATTGGAAAATATACTAAATAGAACAAATAAAAATTAATAAAATTTCCTCTTAACTATTCATCAAAAAAAAATCCTATAACAGATCTTTCTGCTAAAAAAACAAAGCCCTCACTTTGTGAAATTTAAATACTAACCTTACGACAAACTTTTTTGTCCTTTGTTTGAAGAGTATACAACTGTAACTGACACCATTAATTCCTCTTTTAAGTCCACAAGGATATTCTATAAAATGCCCAATAACTTCAAATGACAAAGCAAGAAAAATCTCGAATAATTTATGAAGTAATTTCATTTCAGATCCTTAACTTTGTTACCAAGACTTTTTAAGCCATTGAAAAAAGCTCTCTCTCACTCCCCCCTCCCCCCCCCCCAACCCCGACATTTTTGAAAACAACATTTAAACAGTGATCCAACTTTTTCCCAATGGTTTTAAAACTTGGATTTTGAATTTTTAAAACTGATTTTACATATTCAAATTTTTGGCATTATTTGCAACAATATATAAAAGTAACATTAATCACTATAAAAACAAAATTGCTACTTGGATAGAATGTTATTAGATTTATGTTATAAGATTTATATAATATCCTAAAGAGTTAGCCTATTCAATTGAAGAATTATTTTTAGTTTTACCTTGAATGATTTTTTTCAAATGTAAAAATAACTGTTAAACTTTTTAATGCAAAAAAAAAAAAAAAAAAAAAAAAAAAAAAAAATTGCAAACTCCTGGTTAAAGTTAAATTGGCTTTGTCACAGATATAATTCAAATTACGGATGCACCGAAGATTCAGTTTGGTCGATTGTACTTTAATATTCAGCAACGGAATACTGAAAAAATTTAATATTTGACAAATGGAGACCAAAAACATATTTTTTGAAACAATGAATGAAAATTATAGTATGCAAATTCTTATTAATAGTAGTATTATCACACTGAAAGTAAATTTAATGCAAGAGAAAATACTAAGCTCAAGTTGTATTGCTTTTTCAATTTTTCTTAAATCTTATCACACACCTCACTAACCTTACCAAGGACGTGCCCCGAAATTTTGGGGCCCGTCACAAATGATTTTTTCTGGCCCTCCTCCATATTGTTTACTCTTATGTCCCCTACACATATTTCATCTCTCATTTTAAAAATCTCAGGCACCCTTCATGCTCAGGCTAACAGGTGTTTCTCTCTCTCCTCCCCCTGTGCATGCCCCTGAACCAGTGGTTGGAAGTAGCGCGCTACAAGTAGCGATGCTACTGTAGTAGCTACATTTTTTAGTAGTTTGTAGTGTAGCGCACTACTTTTTAAAAAAAGTAGAGTAGCGAGTAGTTCGCTACAAAAAAAAGTAGTTTGTAGCGATTTCTGGAAACTACTTTTGAATAAAGTTAAAAAAAAAAAAAAAACGCGTTTTCAAACGAATCTGACTGGTGCAATTATTACGCGAGTAAAACTTGCACCAATGAGATTCGTAACACTGAAAAATATGAGCTGACCTCTGATATATTATTTTGACGCCATACGTAGTATCTGTTTGACGCCATACGTTGTATCTGTTTGACGCCATTAGTTTGTTTGGCATAGAAACTTTAACATTTTCCCAATATTCCCCTTGAGTAGAGCATGGCTTAGAAAGAAAAAAACGAATTTATTCCGTTTCATGCAAACTTTGCCCGTTAAGCAAAAAGCTTTCGGTATCAATGCCATTTGCACATGCAGTCGAACCTCAACTTATGCGAGGGATACATTTCTAACTTTAGATAAACAGCCCGCTTATGTGAAATTATGTTTCATCAACTTAATATTTCGGAAAAAAAAAATGCGGAGCGGCGATTTGTACGTTAGCAATCTGATGTTTCGACTCTACGGTGCGGGGAATTTTGGCTTTCAGTGATGCCAAAGGGAAATTCCATTCACGAAACTAATATTTAGTAACCAAGAAAGAGGGTGATATAAACCCTGCGCTTCTGCTCCAAAAATTTTCGTATAGCGGGTGAGGAATTCGCGTCAGCTGCAAAATTCGTTTCTCGAGTAAAACTCGCTATATAGACATTTCGTGTTAGTCGAATTGCGTTGTAGCCCCGAGTCCACTGTTGCTAAAAAATGCACATTGAAGTAAAGTAAGTTTTTAGTTATGTTACATGTTTCGGATAATTAGTAGAACCGTTTGGGGTATTTTTCATATTTCTTTTTTTTTCTTTTTTACTGATTGGGTGTTCATTTATTAACATATTAAAAGTCAATTATTAAATGTTCTGAGTTTTTGAGATTATTCGGTAAAATTGAAAAATTCGTTATTTTATTTTGTCAGGGGCATTAGAAAAGAGATGTGTCCAGGTCCGGAACCGTAGCTTGAAGCTCAAAAGCAATTAATTCCTATGAAATATAAGTTCTTCTAAAATTAACTCATATAATGAAAATTAAAGTTCTTCTCTTTTGTTTAAAAGATGATGCTTTTCATCATCTAAATAAATTTCATGTATATGTATGTCTATGTAAAATTTAAATCAAATTATGACTAGATTTATCTCAATTTCAAGTAGCCGAGTTACACTTCTTGAATGAAATACTATTTACTGTCAGGAAAGGATTAAAAATTTGAAAGTTGAATTCCTTCCACATTTAAGTCCTTTCTTGCAGGGAATATTTGCAAATGGTATACAATGTTTGAATTGACGAATCGTTTCAGTAAAGGAAAGAAAGAATAGATAATTTATAGCAATATTCCATGTTCAAATGAACCAATATATCAATCTCAACATTTTTTTTAGTCAATCCGCAAACGGTGTGTATTATGTGTATGTTATTTATTTATTTTTTGAAAAGTAGCGAAGTAGCGACTACATTTCAAAAGTAGTTTGTAGTTGCTACATTTTGAAAAAAGTAGTTGTAGTTGTAGTTAACTACATTTGTGTTAAAGTAGTTGTAGTTGTAGTTCGCTACAAAAAAAATGTAGTTTTTCCAACCACTGCCCTGAACCTTACTCTATTACTAAATCCATAAAATACACCGCCAGCTCAGTCATTCCATTTGCGGACTGCAGTTTCGTGCTGATTAGCACTCATCAGCCCAGAATAGGAAGGGACTGAGCTGGAGATGGAAAACCCCCTTAAGGAAGCCGAGAGTGCCAAACACTTCTTTTATATGAGCTACCAGTTTGTTTGGCACTCTTGGCTCTCTTAAGTTGTTTTCCACCTCCAGCGCAGTCACTTCCTAATCTGGGCTCATGAGTGCTAATAAGCACGAAACTACAACCCTCGAATGGAATGACTGAGCTGGTGGTGTATTTTATGTATTTCTGCCTTAGCTCTGGCTCTAGGGCAGTAATTTACTGAAAATTACTAAATAATTTAAAAACAAAACAATAACCAGAAAAATAACTCAGAATATTAAGTTTTTATAAAAATGTTAAAATAACATTTTAACTATATTCAGTTGATACTCAGTATACTGCCTATTCGGCAGATAAACCAGATATTTGATTCGGCTAATTATTTCAGTATTCTACCATCAAATAGCAAACAAATGTAAATATCTGAGGACAATTGGTAAACAAACACATCTTTCTCTATGGAATGAAGGAAAGTTACAGCAGTTGAAAACCATAGCCAAACTACTATTATCAAATTCAAAGTAATTTTTCTGTAATAGAAAAGCCTCAAATGTTAAATTAAAATTTTATTTTTGCTTTTTAATTTTGCTTAAATTTTACGGCACATTACATCAACCCTACTATCAAACTCATTTAAATATGAAACAGTAACCAGAAAAAAAAAACTTCATAATATTAAGTGTTTAAAAATATATAATTTCAAAAATTAATCAAATAGGTGATTAATAATATATAACAACGAAACACTTGGATATTAACTTTTCAATATTTTAATTCAAAGATTAATAATACCAAATTTTTAGGAATTCTACAAGAATGTCAAACAGATGTCCAGAAAGAGACTAATTGGAAACAAAAAATAAATGAAAATACTTAGTACCTCTTAAAGTTTGCAAATGCATCATTGATGAGTTTTTCCCAATGCCATCAACTGTCCACAAATTCTTAGGATGTCTCTTAGGTGAAAAGAAAAACACTAGTAAGTCACATAAGGATTAAAAACATACTTTAATTATTTATATCATAAGCATATTTTTCATAATTTTAAAATGCTTCATCTGTTTGTAATACAAATACAAAAGAAAAATTAGATAGCAAAACTGATTTTTAATAATTCTTTTTTTTAATTACTTTTTTAACTGTGCATACACAGCTCTCATGGCATTGCTCGGAGTCATGAGATTTTGAAAATTATAGGACATTAATTATAAGTATTTAGTTTTTTACACTTACTTTCTCATAAAGTATGGGGGAATGGGGGCCCATCAACCAAACTGACAAGGGGACCCCCCTTTAACTCTTGGCGGCCCTGCCTGCAGACAAGCCGAATATTCTGTTCGGCCAATTACTTAAAAACAACAGAGCCTCGTAATTTGAAGATGCTTAAAAGCAATTACTGCTAAAATGAAATACATTTGACGACGTAATTGCTCTTCTGTTTGCTGTTGATTGTTATTTGGATCAGAGATGTTCCTACCAATTTTTCTGAGGGTATACTCCCAGTAATCCATTACACACAAAATGAGTAAGCGTTACATAAATAATGTGTCACAATATGAAAATTTTTGAAGCTTGAGATTGGGAAGTATTTATAAAATGGACGAAGTTATTTATGAAACGAACGAACTCTTTTATGCGAGTTTTTTAATGTGGTCCCTATCCACCACAAAAAGAGGTTAGGATGTATTTATCAATTTATACTCATCTTAAAAGGGTAAATATTTTTCAGTGTTATTAACTTATAACTGCGTTCGTTTTTGCAATGGGAACAACAAAAGAAATTAGAGTTAGTGGAAATGTTTTGACAAAATATAAATGCCCCCCCCCCCCCCCATTGTTGGCCAAAAAAATATGAATTTATATCTTACGTCAATAATTGTACTTACCAGTGTTTCTGCTTGCAGTTGCATTAATTCTAAATTTTTTCATTTCAAACTAAATTTGGAATTTAATTTGCAATTGCAGGTGAAACGCATTGAGGCATTTAGAAAGAAACACCTTCCCCATAATTTGCCTTATGGAAAGTTATTCATTAACTTTGGATGTTTTAGCATTTCGCTAAAGCTTTTTTTTCACATTTTAGCTTTTTTGCTAAAAAGTTTTGAACTCTGCTTAAACTCTAGTTCTGACTTAATTTATTCGAAAATTTTCTCTGCAAAAATATTGGGAAAGCTAAACAATATTATTCGATTAAGCTGGGAACTTGAACACTTGCGTCTAAGTGGAAATATTTGGTTCCGGGAGGATTTTTAAAATTCGTATAAGTGGGGGTTTTAGTTTATCCGTTACCTAATAACTTATTTCTTAAATCTTACGACACATAACATTAACCTTACTCTTACTTACTCATTTATACATAAAACAGAAAAAGTAAAAAAATAAGACATCATGATATTAAGTGGTCATAAATATGAAAAGTCAGCTTATTACTGATTTTTCATACTTCAAATATCTAAAAGTTGATTTACAATATAATAAATACTGCTAAAAAGCAATCTAATTTAATTAATCACAGTGATCCAAGTTTAATAATAGTCATGGTGCAGAAACATTTGGTTTCCTGCAAGATTTATTTACATAACATTACCATGATTGTACGCTGTAAAATCATACATCTGAAGCAGTAGATTTTCAAATAAATAAAGGAATTTAAATTTGTGCAGAATTGCAGATAAACTAGCCAAATTCGACACATATCATACTACATGCAATATGGAAGACAATTTTCAACCGTATACGATTGTAATTCTCGGCCAAATACTCAGTATTTCGCAAAATATGGTACAATTCCTAAAAGATAATTGTTTTTTGCAACTTGAACAGTATTTTCCCTGGAAGGGATAATAAACTCAGGGAAATAGAGAGGGAAGAGTCGAAGTTTCAAATTTACTACTGTAAATGCATTCAGCATTCAACATTGCTTACGTATATGTATAATCTAAAGTAAGAAAAGAATAGGTGCAGTGGCACTCATTGATATGTTATAAGTGCGTTTCAGCTCTTAAAATAAGTGTTAGTAGAGATAACATTAAGTACACAACAAATAACTAAAAATCTAATAAATGAAAAATGTATTTACCTTTCCAATAGAGGCCGCCATGTTTGCTTTGCTATCATCACCCTCGCTTTTCCATTTCCGGAAGATGGCGTTGCGCGCGCTGAATTCCTATTGGCTGTCAGTCGATCCGATTGGCTAAACTTTACGGTAAAATAACCGCTTTCTCAAAATACGGTGAAAATACTGTTTTTCTTTCGATTAATGGTTTGAAAACCATCTTTTTTATGGTTATTTGACTGTTGAGGCTGAATACGGTAAAATGACAATAAAATAAACTGTTATTTAACCATTTTTTCAGTGAAATTTTTAACAGTGCAGCTAAGCTGGCAATTTGGGATGCGCTGCTTCACTTTTCCAACAGTACTGTAATTTGGTGTGAAGTTCGACTTCCACTATACACACGTGCATAACTTCACTGAATGAACTCGATTGAGGTTAATTTCGGGGAGGGGGTTGGAGTCGAAGGCTTTAAAATTGCAAGGGTTAGAGTCACTCCTTTTCCCTTCGAGTCCACAACTCTACTAGGGATGCGAAGCCGGAGCCGAAGATTTTAAAATTGCAGGAGGGCCGAGTCAGAAACGTCGCCCCCCCCCTCCAACTTTGTAGCCGTGGCTATATCTGGGGCTGCAGAGTCGGAGTCAAACTGATTTTTGGGAAAAGGAGTCGGAGGCGGTCATTTTTCCACCGACTCCGCAGACCTGCTATACCATTCGATCTGACGACATAAGTTGATTTTAGGACACATTTTGGAGGAAAACTAAGGCATAAAATACATGCTTTTATTTCATGTTCGATTGTTATAAGTTGAGTGATTATCTATTCTAAACTCAGAAGAAAAAGAAAAGAAAAATCTATGAATTAAATGAGTTTGTTATAAGGTGATATCGATTAAATCTAACATCTCTACTGTAACTACGAAAGGAATACAGCGCGATTCGATGCAGCGAGAATACAAAGAACTGAAAATAAACAAATCGAATTCGAAATAAATAAACTAATAAAAATGTGGCGTATTTCTAAAAAATACTTGAAAAATTCGAGTTCTTTTATCGAATTTAAAAAAAAAAATGTTTCTCCTATACGTCATCAAGAAATCAAAACACACACAGCAAAACACCTCAAAATTGTAACAGTAGTAGAAAAAAATGACAATGCTCTTTTTTTTCTCTTTCCAGTCTTGGCGAGCATTGCAATTGCGCGCCACGAAAATCACATCACGTCTCTTCTGAATTGGCATTCGCGACGCCGCCAAATCAAAAACTCTTGTGCGTGGGTCTTCTGCCAAGTGATTAACTCTCCCGGAAACGATGGCAAAGTGGGATCAAGCTCTGATTTTGACCTTGAGTTTTTTTCTCTTTTTTTTTTTAATGGAAGAACATTAAAATGGAGCTTACGAATTTAGAAATGATCCTTTTCGGGATGATGTAAATTAAGCTCAGCGAACTAAATCTCTCTCTCTCTTTCGTCGACTTTCTCCCCATCTCCCCTTTTGCCGCAGTCTTGCTAAAAATGGGAGAAGATTTTTTGGAGCTGAAGCACTGGTTTTTCGTTTTCCCGAACTGCCCTGAATTCTCACCTTACCGCGTGCCGGTCAACGCAGACATAATTTCTCCAAAATAGAATCTCCTTTTTATAAAAATAACGCAAAGAGACATTTTCTAATTCCCCCTCCTCCCCCACTCACATACAAACATTGCCAGAAGACAGTTTTACTTTTGCTGACGTCAATACACTCTTCTAATTTATTTCAGAACTCTTAGAGAACAATGAAAAATGAATCGACTGTATCGCATAAAGTAAAAACTATTATTTTTTCGATTTAAACAAAATACCTGCATGCCATCAGTGCATAAAGAACGTGAGTACTTGAAAATTTTCATCCAGATTACAAATCGGTGGAAAGGTCACATTACTTGAAAATTTAAGGAATACCGCAGGGTTATTACACCTTTCTCTCCACATTAGGATCAGCAGGCGTTGTTGACTGGACCTTTACACTTTACACTCCAAGGTCCCCCGTACCTACCACTATATGTGGTTTAACTGGTTGGATGGGCCCTAAACGCAGCTCTGTATTTTGATCCCGACAAGCCCTGGTCCAGCACCCCCAGAGGTATTGAATGGGAACTTGAAGGATTTTGTGATCACGACATGTCTCACGGGTCCCAGCCGCCATTAATGAACAAGGATGATCTTCGACCGGCTGGCATCGATCCCGAGCCTCTCCCATTACGAGTCGGATCGGACGCCTTACCGATCAGGCCATAGCGGCCTTTGCTGCACGTAGAAGAAGTGATTAGTTTTGTCCTGAGCTGGGAAGAAAACTTTCAGAGGTAGTTTACCAGTGGAGATGTGTTCCGTTTTGAAACACATCTTCACTGGTAAACTGGTTGCATTGGGAAAATGTCCGAGAAGACCAATCATTTTTCCCATCATCACGTGACAGGTCTTTGCATTCTTCTGGACACGATAATTCATTAGTAAAATTGGTTATAACTGATCAAAATATTCAATAATAACTGGTCTAAATAATCAATATGCTCACTCGAGCAGTACAAAATGTTTACAAATTTTATATTATTTATAACTGAAATTAAAAAACACGACGAATAGTACTCCAGTGGTTGTATTCACCAGCCTCCGTCGTACACCTGACACGCCGGAAAATCTACGCCAAGAAAATATACGGGTTTCCCAAGCGTTTTAATATGATTTTTCGCTACGTACATGACATATTTTTCAGCTATCTAAGCAGAAAGCTACCGATGAGTCCATATAAAGGACGAAACTGGCAGTCTTTCGATTTCATTACCGGACTGTCGGTTAATTGCATGTAGTATCTAAATACTAGTTTCATTTTAGATACTTTTACATACAAGCTGATATTTTACGTAAAAGTAAATTTAAAAAAGTCTTAATTAAGCATATCAAAACACTTAAAATTTGACAGCAATTCTGCTGTGCTAAGCGCAAAAGTCGTATCTGCAGCAGAGTTCAAGAGGAGAAATTGCCGTTTAAAGTTTTGTGCCTCTAAGTATTTGATTCAGTTGCAACTTTTTCAGATATTTTTTAAAAATATTTTCCATTGACAAATGATCATACAACATTGTATTCAGGTGAAATATGAGAACCACCTGGTGACCGAAACTCAAAAATGGTATAAAGTGCAGATACGACTCCTTAGCACGGCAGATACTATTCCAAAATTATGATGCGACATTTCATTCTCTTATCCTGAGCTTTCTCACAGTGAATTAATACAGTTTTCGATCAAGAAAAATTACGCAATGTATTATTTAGCATCGCATCTATTTAAATTTTCATCAAATATGTAGTTGCTTTATTAACTTCATGGCAAAATTAAATTTTTACGGGCATCAGACATTTTGAAAAAACGAAACATCAAACTTTAAAAAGCACAAACGAAAACAGCCGTTTCTTTAAATTAATGAATACATAAACACGAACGTAAGTAACCATCTCATTTTTGAAAAATTACCCCTTCGGAGCAAATTAAGCAGCTCTTTTTCCCCCTTTTCGTTTTAACCTTTACCGTCGTCCAGATGGCAGCACATGTACGCTCTCTCTGGCGTGTTGCCAAACGGACGATCTCAGTAATAGACTTATTCAAAATTGTTTCTCTTCGAACATAAAAGTTAACAAGCGCACGTGGGAACAAACCAGTTTCCGCGAGAGCAGAGAGAGACGTTGACGAGGGGTGGTAAGCCGGCTTTTATTAATGGTTCCTCTGTAATAAGTTCGTTGATTTCTTGGGGAGATAATGAAAGTCAAGTTTCGTCATTTGTTTGGCTTCCTGGTCGAAGAACAAAAACGCGATTCTTCCAAATGACACTTTTAAGTTTATACAAGGAAGGGAAGGACGGAATGTCATCAACAAGTGTTCTTTATTTTCCCGTTGAATATCAACTGAATGATGTTCCACTCTAAATGCATTTAAGTTTTGAATTTTTAGATAGAAGTTTCCTCTCAACTTCAAAAGAAAACAAAAAATTTCCATACCCATAATACATAAAAGACAATGCAAGAGCGCAACTTTTTTTTTCTTACGCGGAAAAAGGTTTGTTTCATAAAAGATCAACAAACACAAAAACGTTGTGAGCACAAGGAAAATTTTTGCCTGTCAAGAAAGCACTTGTAAGGCCGATTATTGAGCGATTGATCTAAGGCAGTAGTGCCCAACCATTTTCTGTCCGAGGGTCAGACCTCATATTAAAAACATTCTCGAGGGCTAGGCTAGAACACATAAAAAATTTCAAAATATTTGATTATTTTCTAAATAAAATGGGAAAATATCAGAACGGAAAGACAATTACAAACCAATAAAAATTGCTATCAATTTATTTGATGCTTATTTAACATGTTTTTCAGAAACCAATTACTGAATATCTGTATCTCAGAGCCAGACGGATGTAAGTCCGAAAAATGCGATTTTCCTTTTATTAGTGCAGGGGTGCCCACCCCCTAAGAGCAAGTGCGCACCCCACCTAACTATCGCGAAGACCCACAGAAAACCAAGAGCCCCCCCCCAAATAAAAACCCTCAAAATACCCCCCATAAAAATTTCAACGGCACAGTCTGCGCCATGATCCTCCCTCCCCCCTGATTAGTGCATTGTACGTGTAGAAGCCTATTCAACATCGAGCCATGTGAACGTAATTCTTAAAAAAAAAAAAAAAATCGTTTTAATTTTTTACCAGGTTTAAAAGAGCGCACATCCTATCCTTTGCATATGCCAGAAAAAAAGTTTTTCTTCTCTCCGGTAAAATTACCATAATGTGACTTACCTCTTTCTGGTTCTGAGGTATAGATATTCCGCTTCAAATTCGCAACATTGTCACTAATCGTGCTTTTCGAATAGTAACATCGGAGAAAACAGCGTGCCGGATGTGGTCCACGGGCCGTAGATAGGGCATAAAGCGGGGGGAGGGCAGTCAAAGAGCATAACTAACTCCTCTTTGACTGCCAGCCCGCGTTTTATGCCCCTAGTCCTCCCTGTTAAACCGATTGCTCAATGATCGGCTAGATAAGTGATCTCTTCTCAAGCATGTTTTTTCTAGCATCTTATGATCAACATTTTTGTGTCAGCAACTCTTGGTTGTGTGTGTGTGGGTTCGACAATCCTCTCACACACACGCACACATTATTTATATAGCCAAGCGAGTGTACATAATTTTTAATGCAATTTCATACAAAAATGACTGAAATAAATTTAAGACTCGTAAAAGTAGGGAAATAAAATAATAAAAAAAAAAAATCCAATCTTCAAAATTAAAATATATTTTACGAGGCAATACACGAGAAGGCAGAAATAATAAAATGATCGAAAATATACAAGTGGCTAGGTGTCCACATCGAAAATAGAAAAATTGTAAGAGGTCTTTTTTTTTTTTATATGGTAGAACTAAATTCAATCAAAATCCAAGGAACAACACTTCTCCATTTCCAAAACCAGGTTTCAGAATAAAAAGAGGAAATAAATTAAATATTGTTACGGAATTTTAACTGAATAATGAAATACCAACCCGGAACTGAAAGATTTTTAAACCACATAATATTCAGAAAAACACATTAAGAATACATGCATTGTATATAAATAGTCCTAAAAAACAATGGGAAGAAAAACTGTACACAATGACGTTTTGATGGTATATAACAGATGGTATTAAAAACAAATACACATATCACTCAAATAACAGTCTTTCCAATTCTAGGATTAAATAAATATATTCTAAAAAAGAATAAAAGCTGAAATTTCGAATGTTTTCCTTCTTTGAATTGAAATTTCAATCTGCAAAGCGAAATATTTAAAATGCACATCCTTTTCGACTTCAGAATTTTCTGTAAACGCATTATTTCATTTTATTTCTTTTATTGCACGATACAAAATTGAAAAAGATAGCAAGAGCGAAAAAATCAACAGCAATTTACCCAAATTCACTAAACCACAAAACTAAATCTAAAGCAAATTAAATAATCTCAAAAACATTATTTTAAATACAATGTTATTTTGAGTGAAGTTATATAATTAATCTATTTGTTTAAATGTAGATCTATTCTCAAGACATTTTAACTGTTTCATTTTTCATACAGATAAACATATTGAGATATAGTTTTTATCTCTCTTCTTAATTTTAAATAATATTTTTTTTCGTTTTGTTCGCCCACGACTAAAAAGTAAAATAATGAACAATCTATTATTTTAATGCAAATAAACATTGTAAACAGAAATACATGAACAACATGAATGTTTCATATTTCAAACATAAAACATTAGTTAACAGCATTAATTTTTTTACAAAATTTTTTTTCTTCATCTGTTTAATTTCAAAATTTTTACTGGTGACATTTTTATTGAAATTCAGCTTTTTATTTATTTATTTATTTATTTATTTATTTTTAAACATTTTGAAAGCTTTAGAAGCAGTGTCTGGATTGAACATGGTTTTTTTTTCATTGAAAATCTCCGACAGTTGTAATTTACTAAAGCAAAAAGAACGAATTTGACATCGTTTTTAAGCTTGTTTTCGCAGGATCAATTTTAATTTTACACAAAAGCAGGGCTTAATTTTTACCCCCAGAAAAAGTGTCGGAGCCCTATCTTCTTTAGAATATATAGTCATGTAATTTGTATGAAATTAGTCTCTGAACTCTGACTATAAGAAAAAACGACGCACAGGAGCTAAATAGCTAAATTTCCCGAGCACTTAAAAGTTTTCAGGAACGGAACGTCGTTTGTTTTTTATCTTATAGTACACTGAAAGAAAAGAAATATTTAGGGTTATATAGAGAAGAATCCTTGTGATAGCTACTATTTCAAAATCGATGCTATAAGGGGAGGATGGAGGTGGCAGTCGAACAAAAAGTTCATTTAATTTGGACGAACTTCCGGTTTATTCATCTCCGTTACTGGAAAGAAAAAAAGAAACTGGCAGAAGAAACCAACCCATTCTTTTAAATCGCTGTTTCAATAGATTTTGAGACTTTTAAATCGATAGAAAAGATAAAACTGCAAAGACAAGGTTTCTGCCACATTTAGTTTATAAGGAAAACGCAATAAATAACCAATGCTAATGAGCATTAAAAAAATGAAAATAATAAATCTGAATATGAAAACACGCACGATTTTCAAATCTAGTTGCCGGAGGTAAATCAATAACAATCTTAATTTTTAAAGGCATCAAAGAAACTGGGATTTTTAGACCAGCTTGAAACAGGGGTGGAATGAATTTTATGTTTGAAACATCACAACGGGAGTTTAATGCTTTAGTCATTGGCTTTTTTTTTTCTCGTGGTGTTGCGGTTATTTTGAACCGCAGAAGAACTTTGAAGTCCAGTTTCATGCAACGTAGTTCGTTGTTCAATAGTTGAATAGCAGCACTGGGTAATTGGTTGCAGCTTATAGATTGGGTATTTAAGATAATACAAATTCAAAAACAAAATAGAAATAGGTTTAATCTTATTTTATCATGAGAAAGAATAATTGAATGGTACGTAAACCTTTTAAGATGAAATACTGCCGTGGGTAGGTAAAGGACAGTTACTTCAAATTTTTCATTTTTCATGTGGTTTCCACTGCGAAAAAAAAGAAAGAAAAAAAGAAAAATTAATTTGAATTTTGTCATCTTGAATTCAAATTATGTTTTTCACAATCACGAGTGTGTGTTTGTGTGTGTGTGTGGGGGGGGGGCGGTATGTGTGTTTGTGTGTGGGGGGGATGTGTTTTTGTGTGCAGGGGTATGTGAATGTGTGTGTAGACATGTGTGTTTGTGTCCAGGCATGAGTGTGTAGGTAGTTGTGCGTATGAGTGTTTGTGTGCGTGGGGGCGAAGTATGTGTATGCATATGTGTTTGTGTGTTTGTAGGTGTCGTATGTGTTTGTGTATGTGCCTGAGTGTGTGTAGTTGTGTATGTATGCGTGTGCGTGTAGGATATGGATGCAACCTGGAGACGGTTTTCGCTATAGGAGCAGCATCGTGAGGAGCCGGTCGACAGTGGTGCTGCAGAGGGTGGCGCGGGGGGGGGGGAATAAAATCATAGGAACGCCAAAAAAAGTCAAGTGAGAACAATAAGCAATCGTGATTGCTCAAAAAAAAAAAAAAAAAAAAAAAATAATAATAATAATAATTTGACTTTTGGCCTCTTGAATTCAAATTATGTTTTTCGCAATCACGAGTGTGTGTGTGAGTATGTAGGCATGTGTGTTTATGTGTGTGTGTAGGGAGGTATGTGTGCTTAAGTGTAGGGGGTATGTGTATGTGTGTGTAGGCATGCGTGTATGTGTAGGTATCTGTATGTATGTGTAGGTGTCTGTATGTGTGTGTATGTGTTTGTGTGTGTGTGTATATGTGCGTGAGTGTAGTAGTGTATGTATGCGCGTGTGTGTAGGACATAGACGCAACCTGGAGACAGTTTTCGCTATAGGAGCAGCAACGTGAGGAGCCGGTCGACGGTGGTGCTGCAGAGGGTGCTGGTGGAAAATAAAATCATAGGAACGCCAAAAACAGTCAAGTGAGAACAATAAGCAATCGTGATTGCTCAAAAAAAAAAAAAGACTAATTCCAACATTTTATTAATCCAAAACACGTTTCTTCGAATGTCTTGAAAACTCATTTCTGCAGATACTGCCGTTTACCAGCCTACGGCAGTGAACAGAGCTATTTTAATTCCCTCTCAGTTTCGTCAGTGACCTAGATCACGTGACAAGGGCCTATGAACTTCGGCCAATAGGGAATGGAAGAAAAGGAGCGCTTCCTCTCACTGTATTAGCTCTTTGTATGGAGATGACATAACAAAAAACTGTGCAAGCATTTGAACGGTTCAAAAACGAACAATCAAAACAAATGTGGAACAAAATGCTCACATTAAGTAACTAAAGTAACGGAAAAATTGCTTCCCAAGAATATTTAAATAAAGCGTTTAATATTCTAACAGGTAGCTATAAATATGAATGATTAAGAATAATGCTTGTCAAACGACACAATACATACAACCCTGCGAAAGTTGTTCAGCGAACAGATGATGAGGGAAACATGATTAACATAATAAGAAAGAACGATAAATTATGATTGCAGCAGACGATTAGCTGTCGATTGGAAGTACGGTTACAGCGGCTTCGATACGGAAATTGCTGCCTAAAAGGAAAGGGCAAAGTTCCGAGAAGAATGCCTTACAGCTATTAAGTAATCATTAACGAAAACTACATTTTCTCTACTTCCTAGGTTTTATTCTTACTGTTGAAGCATTCTTCTAATATTTAATAATGATAAAGAAAAAATAATAAACATGTGTGATTAAGAAACGTGTTTCTTTAAATGGCTGAATTGCGTGTTCGGGCCTGTAAGGGGAAATTAGTTAGTAATGTAATTGTCAGATAGTACTTACAGTGTAAGGTTGCTTAAGTTTAGGAATATTTCAAACAGCGACAATTTAAAGGTTTATACATGTGAATATTTGTTCTTTGAAAGCTCTCTTTTTGAAATAGGTTACCCAATACAAGGTGAGTACAAATGATAGATCCGATTTCAAAAAATATTTTATTTTCGAAACTTCGGCACATATAACCAGGGCCCGATTAAGATATCAGGGAGCCCAAGGCCATATGCTTTTTCGGGGCCCCTGTTTGGTCAACCCTTACAATTTTACCTATCGGCAAAAACAGTTTTAGCTATTGGTTTTTTAAAAAATTAGCTATTTGGGGGCCCCTAAAATGTGGGGGCCCTAGGCCACGGCTTAGTTGGCCTATTCAGTAATCAGGCCCTGCATATAACAATAAGTGATGCACAAATTTAAAGATAAAGATACTAAGTTTTTTTTTTCAAATACAAATGTCCAATAAGTGAGCTTTAGGCAAGTATATAATTTGTAATCTAGTTTGTTTCACACACCGGATGATTTTGTTTAGTGGGGTAGCGTCAAAGGCACTGTTTAACAACTACCGATGTCGAAAACACTACTATCCGTTCTCGAAAGCAAAGATTAGCATTCGGGATCGATTCCATTTTAAACTAGTATGTGGTGGCCATCACGAAACTTTCTTCTATATCTTTCTTATAATTCTGATCCCTCCCCATGCTTAACGAGGAAGCAATATTCCCAACAAAAACAAAATTACACATGCCAAAACTTGACGACAATCCCAATTCCTGATTTATCTCAAAAGCAAAGCAAAGAATGAAAATTGAAAATTATTTTAAAAGTCTTGCTTAAGATAATTACAAAATTTATTTGATAACAAACACAAGATGGCAACAGTTAAAATATTTAAATCACTGAGAAAAAATTTCCGATAATTTCCATGCAATTAAAAGCACGAGCTAAACGCAGACAACAGTCTATTACGATTTATCTTTCTTATTGTTGCAATTATAAAGTTATTTTTATTCACACAAATAAAAAAAAATCAGTCCCCCATGGAGCGATTGGCGCCAAAATTAAACCAACGCCTGTTTACATATGGATTCATATTTATTCCAAATTTTATCCAGAACGTAGCATTATTTCTTGAGATATGGCACTCACAATGGGAAAAAAAGAACGTTCGATTGCGCCACCACCTTTTCAGCTGTTGACGCCAAAATAGAATCATTTCTTATACCCTCTAAGGGTCTAAGGGCTACTTGTCGATAAACTTTTGTTTGATTACGTTCATTATTTCTTGAGATACAGCAGTCACAATTGACGACAAAAAAGTTCTATAGCTCAACCCCCGTTTGAGCTATTGACACCAAAATTGAATCAGGACTTGTACCTGTTAGGGGCAACATATGGACCAAATTTTGTTTGATTCCGCCAGTTACTTCCTGGGGAATAGCAGTCACGCAAAACTCAAAAAACGTCCCATTTCTCCAGCCCCATTGGAGGAATTCGCGCCAAAAACCAATGGGTAAAAGTTCACATAGGAGCACATACGTGAACCAAATTTCGTTCGATTTCATGCGGTAGTTTTTGCTGTAGAGCAGCCACAAAAAACTGGTCACACACATACGTGACACACACACAGACAGACATTTTCCAAAAATGATCGAAATGGACTCAGCACACCTCAAAACGTCCGAATCCGTCAAAATTCGAAAATTTGCACGAATCCAATACTTTCTTCTATATATTAGATATAGAAGAAAGTAAAAAGGGCGATAGGTTGATGACGGGCACACCGCTCGCACTTGCTACCTCTGTCTTTCTCAACGGTACTTCGAAAGAACTGCTGATTGCGATATTACGCACTTCGAGTTCGCATTCTTTTACTTCCAGGTACTATTTTGATAAAATCAGAGCAGACCTGACGCATGCGCAGATTCATTTTTCGGCGTAGAAGAAGCTCAAGTATATATATATATATATATATATATATATATATATATATATATATATATATATATATATATATATATATATATATATATATATATATATATATATATATATACTAGCTGACCCAGCCACGCGTTGCTGTGGCAAAGAAGTTGAATTAAAATAAACTTTTACTTATTATTTTGATAGAATCAAATAAATATTTTTAATAGAGCTTAAAATAGTATAGCCGATTTTATAACATATGAGATTGACAATGGGCGTGATTCAATATAAAAACGATTCATGAATGTTCCTGGAAAATTATGGGCAGCTGATGTGGCCAATTTCTGCCAGTAACATTTCATGCCAAAACCCGGAAAGTTTTCCAATAAAAGTTAATAAACTTCCTGAAATTATCTCGGAAGTGTCTTGAAAAATTCGAAGATCTACCGTGTGAAGCTAGTCGTGTTTCTGGAACTTTAGTGTAAACTTAGGAAGGGATAAAAAAAAAAGCTTAGCACCTTTCTGATTTATTAAGGAACATCTATAAGCAGTAATGCAAACATAGCCAAAGCTTAGCCAGAACTGCAAGCAAGTAACGAAAACTTTTAAGTTGTAAGTATGACTTCGGCCAAAAAAAAAAAAAAAAGCAAAAATAACTTGAAAGTGATAGTAAATATTGAAACTGATTGTAAAATAACCGAATGTAGAAACTAAGCGTATACCCCCATACACTTTTAGATTCTACACTACATTTTATTCACCTCAGCTTTCTCTATAGTTTGTAATCAATAACTTCTTTACAAAATACCCTAACTAAATTAAAAACATATAAAAATTAAATTTTTTCAATGAAATAGATAACATTGACTTCGAACTATTGTTGCTATTATTGAAAACTGAAAACTTTCTAAGCACTAAGTTGTGCACAATGTTCTTGCTTAACCAGTCTTTTGCTAATAGGAAAAGTATGATAACTTTCTACTTGTGAATAGGCGATATATCGTTGCCCATGAGAGAAATACTTATGTTTCAAGTCCAAACCGAAAGAAGACATTGTTAGTTCTTGAGATCTATTTGTGGTCTTTGCAAAAGCTAAACGAATCAAAAATTGAAGCCTTTCAAATGTGTTTGAAAATTATGACGCTATTAATGGATTACGTGGCAACACAAACATTTCTCCTTTAAACTTTCCCGTCAAAATTGTTGACTTTTGATGAAGAAACGTGTACCGTTGCGTAATTTAGGTGGGTTTAAATCGCGAAAAAGAATAAATTGTTAAACCAATTTTCAACCGGAAATCGTGTAGTCGCATTCCTGGTGTATCCAGGGAATTTAAAAATTCAGTTGGAATGTTTACTGCATTGTTTTCCTCGACAAATGTATAGGCTTGTTCAGCATCAATGGGGAGCTTTTTTTTTCCAGCCGTCAGTAATGGCTCATTATTCGCAATAATTGTAGTTAAGACAGCGTCATTGCTCTGTTGTTATACGTTGCAAATTAGTGTTAACTAAGTCGGTGGCCCAACTATCAAGTGACGGCATATCATAATAACTAAGGGGCAAATTTGAAATTGAAACGCAAAAACCTTCAGTTAAAACTAAAGCTTCATATTCATCTCTGGTGTAAAATCTGGATTTGGACATTTGTGTGTTTGTTAAACTTTATGAAATACGTCTTCAAACGTAAAAGTTATATAGTTTCTCCACAGAAATGATGATTGTGTTGGCTATTATGTCGTCAAAGTTGTTTTAAACAGTTGACGAATACTGTTTCTCTTTATGTCAAACCTGCATTATAAAGTGTCAACTCCCAATGACTTTGAAAGTGTCAACTCCCAATGACTTTGTGCGACCAATAAATACAATTTGCGACATGCATCGGGATATGTATTCGACAGTCGAAAATTGACGATCCACAAATATTCCTGTCTGTTCGGGAATGTTTACCGAATACAAAGCTGCTACAAAACCAGCGCGATTACAGAAGCAATTATGATTAAAAAAAAATAAATTTATCTAGGAATAATTTCTCAATTAGTTCACTTTTCGTCTCAACGGCAGTGTAGAAATTGTCTGGCTATTTGTTGTACTGTATATTTTATACAGTTCAATTTCACCGTTTCCAATACCCAGCAATTGCTTTCAAAATACTTGTGCGATTAGATTATTTTGCGTTTATACTCGTGTGTTCATGGCCAATCGCATTATCTCGACATAACGCTATAAAAACGATTGTTTCAAACATGCGTTGATTTCATCGGAATAACTGGTAATGTCTGCCGGAAGTCCCCAGACAGTATTCAGATGATTTCGCCTAAAAGTTTATCGTTGCCGTTCAAATCTTGCACAATCCTATGACGTGCTTCGAATGAATGCTTTTACTCATGAGCCACAGCACACTTATCCCAAATTATAATTTCACTCTCTTGTAACACTATAGCCATTCCACGTTTTTTTTCTTCAATGTTATACATTGCGTTTTGTTTGTTATGAATATCTAATAGGCAACTTTAAAGCTGAATGTGCTGTTCGTCTACCATCTAAAAAATGTAGCAGCAATGCCTGACGATGCAATTGTGACTGCAATTTTCTGTTGCGAACGTATCTTTGCAAGAATTAATGATACTAAAAAATTCTTGGGAAAAAAAAAATAACTGTTTTCCGCTTAAATTCAATAACCTTCCTGAAATTAACCTGGAGTAATTTTTGAAGAATTCAGTAGTCTTCTTGGTTAAAGGCAGTTATGATTCTGGCACCTTCAGAGAAGCCTAACGCAGGTTTAATATAATAGCCTGGAACCTTCCTGCTTTTTTTTGGAAAGCTCTCAAAGCATTAATGCACGCATTGCCAACGCGAAGACAGACTCTCAAGCAAGTAGATCGAATGGAGCTCCCCTGCAACTCTTGCAAAGCTTCGTAATCCGGATATCTTTTCGCATTCATTGGGTGTTGAGTCAATCTGGACGAACCGTAATCGCTCCGAAACCGATACACCTATTAAATACGTTTAGTTAATCTTGATACTGGTGGAGAAAAATATTTTTCACAACGGTGTGAAATCTGCAATTTGTAACAATTCAAGGAAACGTTTTGAAAAATATAGTTGATTTTCTCAAGAAGTGAATAATAACCTGTAATATCCGGCATTGTTATATGGAAATTCTAAGCAACATTTCTGAGTTTTTTTATCATAGTGTTTTTAGCAGTAAGTCATACGATGTTAGTTATATGGATTAATTAACTTACACCGCCATCTATTAAGAATTTTTAGAACTAAACAATTAATTCACAGTATTATCGCATAATTAATATGAAATTTGCAATTAAAAATTATAAAAACCATCCTATCTTTTAAGTTGGATCAAATGAAACATAGGTATGAAATTTGAGAAAAATCGGTTGTGTAGTTTCCGAGTTTACCCCGAACAAACATCGTGACACGAGATTTTTATATATACAGATATATATATATATATATATATATATATATATATATATATATATATATATATATATATATATATATATATATATATATATATATATATATTAGAGGAGAGACACGAAGCAATACTAAATATGAATTTAAGTCTCGCCTTTCTGTCTCTTCAAGGAAGCAGAGCGAATGCTTACCCAAACGAAACCCCAACGAATTATTGAAATGAGGACCTTTTAAGAGCATTAGCATAGAAAAACACACGACTCACTCTTGTTATTTTTTTTTTCATAAAAGTAAAAAAATCTGACACTAGGAGAGATTTCTATGGGTAACAATTATACCTTTTGCTTTCCACAACAACAGAGATTTGGTGCTGCTGACAGTTTGCGGCAACCTCTCGCTTCTCCCCATCATTTCAGCTGCCATTGAAGACTCAATTCTCCAAGATGTCTTTCATTTCAAGTGCCACTGACATCGCCTATAGACGTCATTCTTTTCAAGTGCCAGAGAACACTGACGTCACCGAAAAGTCATTCATTTGATGTGCCATTGCACACTGACATCTCTGAGACGTGATTCATTTCAAGTGACAATGGTGACTGAGTCCTCTGAGGCGCAGTACATTTCAAGCGATATTGTAGACTGATATCTCCACGAAGTCATTCATTTCATGTGTCATAATAGACTTTTCGGCATCTCCAAGACGTCAGTCATTTTAAGTGATATACATTCATTCTACTATGACATCTCCAAGACGTCATTCAATTCAACTGCCATTGCAGACTGAAATCTCCTAGACGTCATTCTTTGCAAGTGCCATTGCACAGTGACATCTCTGATACGTGATTAATTTCAGCTCCCATTGTAGACTGACATCTCCTAGACGTCATTCTTTTCAAGAGTCATTCATTTCATGCTGCGTCATAATAATCTTCGGCATCTCTGAGACGTCATTGTCTGTCAAAGAATTAATAAGGAAGCAGTTTCAACAATTACATTAAAATGATTCATTTCCCCTCCGTCTGTATTGAAAAGATGCGTGATATAGCACACGCGTGCTTCGGTGTTACTTTATCAACACAAAATGTTTGAGAGATACTGATGTCTATAAGATGCTATTCATTTTATGAGCCTTTAAACTTGACAGATTTTGTAACTACTTGTCGACATCATTATATGTCTATTGGTTAATAGGCAAATAGTTTTAACATTTAATAAAAATAAGTACATTTTCTCCCAGCTGTAGGCCAATTCGCAAATCCTGCAACATTGGCACAAATTTTCAGAGAAAATTATATGCACGTATTTTGGAGTTTTCTTGTGGTTTGCACACGTGTATGGAAGTGTTTGCATCACTACACGCACGTGTCGAAGAAATCGCTGTGTCACTATAAAACGTTGAGACAGTTGGTTGTTTATTTCTTGAAACTCAAAGATAATTTTCGCAGCCATGTTTCACATCTCAAACACTTTTCGTTTTTTAGCCTGCTTCCAATAGATTATAAAAGTAAAATTCCATTAAGGCAATCATAGCTCTTTCTTCAGTATGCGGTAAATGTCGCTTTCTAGCAATACGATAGTTGTTGCAGAAAAAACTCTTTCACAGGGTTTTTGTTGCCAGTTTTTAAAAACAGATAATCGTTATTTCAGCATAAGAGTTCTTAATGATCAGCTGTAGAATGTAAGAAACAAGTGATGCTAAGGGGTTTATATTGATAAAGGCTTCCGCAAAATCCCCATAAATATACAACAGTATAAATATTTTCCGATTTTTGCGGCCCATACTGTTATACTCTCACATTTAATACTTAAATATTTGAGGATGTAGTTCCAACATATACCGCCCTTAAATATGAGCAATCACTTTCCCTCTCTCACTGTAAAAAATTCTTCTTAAAAAACTCAAGAGAAAAATTGAACTAGGGCTTGAAGAAAAAAAAAAGCGTTTTGTCGTGAAGAAAAAACTTTTGTCATTACTTGTAATTATTTCGAACGAAATTTCATTTCGTTTCCCATCAAGTAGAAATGAAGAAGGAAGCAAAATTACCATCTGCCTTTAAAAATGGCAACGGGGAAATGCAGCGTAACGAAGAAAACCCTGTGAAAGATTTTTTCCAGTTGTAATACTCACATTGTAAGAAAGCAACATTTACCGTAGTTTGGAGGAAGAGCTATAATTGGCATGACCATTATTACTGATTTATTTATTTGTTTTTTTAATTGTAATATTTAGTAAGGGGTTGCTTTGCAAATGAATTTTGTTTTTAAATTCATCCACTAATAATGGTTCAGACTAAATAAGACTTGAATTTGCTGACTTTCTGACTTTTTCGTTTTTTATCCCGTCTAATTGTCTAAGCAAGCAATATTAATTAAATTAATAACCAATTGACTATGTTATCAACTTTCGATCAATCGCACTTAATTTAATATATTAAACTAGAAAACCGACAGATTGTACTAATATGGAAAATGAATGAAGTTAATACATAAACAGTATAATATTAGCGACATTTATAGTAGTTGATTTTTACCAGAATTTACCCTTTCCATAAATATTAAACTCTTCGATAGTTGATAATAATTTCTTCCCTTTTATTAAACTTAAAAGAGAATCTTCTATACGTAATACAAAGTATCATTGAAAGTACCATTAAACGGGTTTTAGACTCAATACTTAACATAAATTAGTTAATTTCTGAAATAATGCAAGTCCAATTTCAATCCGCATAAAATAAAATGTCTTGCTGTTTTTTTTTTTTTTTTTTTTTTTTGTTAATGATGTAAATTAGACATGTTTTCTTTTTAAAAATATTTATCATGATTATAAATTAGTTGATTTTAAAAATAAATAACCCCAAGAAGTTGATTTCAAATGGAAAGAAAATATAAGGATTTTTTTACTAGAAAACAATAAAGTGCAATAAAAACAATCGAAACTGCTTTAAGATATGAGTAAAGTGAGCCAGCGTAAATGAAAAATTGAATAAAAGCATTAAAAACTCATAAAACTGTTTCGATGCTATCAAAAAGCCTTTTTATCCGCGCGGATTTTTTATGCACTGATGAAGAGGATTGTTTTGATAGCCTCGAAACAGCTGTTTGCACTGATTTTTAAAATCCGTGAATGGCTTTTGTTAGCACTTTTATTTACGTTGGCTCATTTTACTCAATAAAGTTCCAATTAGAGCATTGCAAAACTGAATTTTTCACTTTCGTTAAAAATTGTTTACACTGCGAGAGCTGATTTTTGGGGCCTTGTTTTTTTTTTTCATTCGGGCACCTGTTACGTACAACCACTCTTTATTTATTACCCGCAAGACCAGATTGCATTCTCACTGCCAAAACTCAAACACGGAAAGAAAATGTTAGTTTCTGGAAACCAATCTGAATTAGAGAGCAGTTGCTGCTTTAACATATCACAAGTGTCGCAATTACGAAGGGCTCCGTAATTGCGACCTTTTTGTCAAAATCTTACTTTGGGAGTTTGAAACAAAGGGATCCCTAAAAATATACTACGACAGGCCACCAGACCAGTAAACCTGCCACTATTGGAGAAGCTAAAATTAGATTGAGCGATGCCGATCAATGCTTTTCTATTGGAAATAAACATATTTAGAAACCGACAAAAATGAAAAAAATCTTTTTCGCGAGAAAAACTTTTCGGCGCCAGAAAAATCATTTCTCAGAGTTTAAAGGTAAATTACAGTCGCCAAGGTAATCTTTTTAGTCGCGCGGGCTACCTGGCGCCCGGGACTTGTCGGGTCTCGATACATTTTATCCCTTAATAAACGACCACAATCTTTCCACGCAGCGATAATTAAAGCAAACCTCAGCAGAGGAGCTGAATTTCCAAATCCAAACAAGTCCCATTTTCGCAATCGATCTCTGGCCGTGTCGATGGCCAGCATCACGACCGCCACAATTCACCGCCGTAATTGGAGACAAATGACACTCAGGGAGCCATTTAATCAACTTAAACCTACCGCACAGACGCTGGCCTCGCTCAAGATCAGAATTCCAAACGGCTCCCACGGGTTCCTCGGATTAGTCATCCAGCAATATATATGGCCCATGAAATAGTGTCTTTCGACACAAATTCGCCCGGAATGAATGATGCCTGCATATGACATTCGCTTTAATAGGCGCTAGTACCGTTTCGATTTCGGCGGAATGGGATCTAATCCAGAGTTTATAGGCTCACGTGAGGTAAAGTTGTCGAAGTTCTACCCAAAACTCTAAGCAATGATTTTTTTTTTTTGAGCAATCACGATTGCTTATTGCTTTCATTTGACTGTTTTGATGTCCTATGATTTTATTTTCCCCCCGCCAACCTCTGCAGCATCACCGTCGACCGGCTCCTCACGATGCTGCTCCTATAGCGAAAACCCTCTCCAGGTAGCATCCATGTCCTACGCGCACGCGCATACATACGCAACTACACACACGCACACACACACATACACAAAGAGAGACCCACACACACACACACGCATACATACAGACACCTATAAATACACACACACAAACACATACAGACACACACACATATACACAACTACCCACACATTCATGCCTGCACACAAACACATATGACTACACACACATACACATACCCCGCCTCCACGCACACAAACACTCATACACATAACTACCCACACACTCATGCCTGCACACATACAAAAACACACACACACACACACACACACACACACACACGTGATTGCGAAAAACAAAATTTGAATTCAAGATGACAAAATTCAAATTAATTTTTTTGAGCAATCACGATTGCTTATTGTTCTCACTTGATTGTTTTTGGCGTCCTATCATTTTATTTTCCCACCGCCACCCTCCGCACCATCACCGTCGACCGGCTCCTCACGATGCTGCTCCTATAGCGAAAGCCGTATCCAGGTTGCATCCATGTCCTACACACGCACACACATACACCTACACATACACACAGACAACCACACATACACACACAAAAACATACACACAACTACCCACACATTCATGCCTGCACACAGACAAAAACACATATGCATACACACACATACCCCCCCCACGCACACATTCATACACACAACTACCCACACACTTATACCAGCACACAGACACAAACACACATGCCTACATACACACACTCGTGATTGCGAAAAACATAGTTTGAATTCAAAATGTCAAAATTCAAATTAAATTTTTCTTTTTTTTTCTTTTTTAAATATTTTTTTACTTGTCTTTTTATATATTTTTTAAATTGTCAACTGTTGTTGCTCAAATGAAATTTTATTTCTTAGCTGCAGGAAAGAAAAAAACCTAAAATTTTAGAAGAAAAATAAAATCTTAAATTTCAACAAACGAAGATTTGTACCTTATTTTCTGGTGGTTACCCAACTTTTCGCCGATATTTAAGATTTCTTACCCCTTTAAATATATCAAAACGTAAGGTTGAAACTGAAAAGCAGGGGGAGGGGGTGGGGGTGGAAATTTCGAGTCGGCGAAAGGTAGGGGACACCTTTTCTGGTACCTAATTCACAGGTAGCATCTGTATGTAATTTTTAAGTTTAGCATTCCATTTTAGAGAATTAATCACTGCTGATTTACATTTTACGATTAATTTTAAGTCGGTTTATATTGCAGTATATTGCTGATTATTTTTGAAATTTTAATCTGCGTCGCAGACTGCTGAAAAAAAATTCTACTACTGTGATATAAGATAGTCTTGACCAAAAAATGAATGAGTATAATTTCACTTTCAGATATTGAAACATCTTTAAAAATTGTAGCATTTGCTACAAAATATTGTAAACTTTTTGCTGATTATGACAGTTTAAAAAAAAAAAAAAAGAAAATAGTATTCATAGCTTCGCTTCATGTTCTTTGGCAGTTTAAACAAAAGGTGGTGCAACAAATACATAAATGAACATATGAACACACAAGAAATTTTCTTGCAGGTTTTTTTTTTTACAATTCGTGATGGGGTTTTTTCTACGTTTTGTATTTGCTTCGTACTCTTTTTTTTTTTTTTTGCACTCTCCACGTATTATTCTTCACTTTTTCAAAATTGCTTTCTTTCACATATTATTTTCATTCCCTTTCTCATTTTCTTCCCCTTTTGCAAGCGCATAAAAGTAAGTTGTAACTGTTTCCAAGTCCTTGAATAAAAAGTTTTTTAAAGCTTTATTTAAAAAAAAGAAATAATAACTGTTCATTCACTGGGGGTTTGCTCAGTCTCGACGACACTAGTTGCAAGGAACACAAACGATTAGTCTGATTCCAAATGCGTAAAATTTTACTACTAATACATTTACAGTGCGTCAGTAAGTGTAAAAAGAAACAATATAGGCGCGTGGATAAAATTAGCCAGTCCTTTCGGCTAAAATTCTCAGTGTAAAATAGAGATTATTAACTTCTTCAGCCGGCAAAATTCCACGTCTTTAAAAATATCCCTTAGGGCAATAGTAGCATTCTTGCATTATAAATAAAGGCTACGCAATGCAGGTAAGTGAATTTTAATAATTTTTGTCGGTTATACTTGACCGCGCTTTTACTTTAGGGCGCAGTGGGAAATTCGTAAATCCAAAATTTTCGGGTGAAGGAGTCGGAAGTCGGAGGTTTTTAAAATCCCAAGAGTCGGAGTCGGTCATTTTCCCTCCAACTCGGCAGCCCTGGTTCTTTCACTACACTCTTCAATCGAGAAAGCAAAAACATTTATTCGATCGTTTGCATTTATCGTCTCCGATTTTCAAAACGTAAAAACATAACTGCTGATGCTTCAGAGGGGAGGGAGAGGGAGAATAAAAACACACTATTCAAATCGTCTAAGTTGAAAGTCATAGCTCTAAGTACCATATAAAATTAATATTCATGCAGAGTTCTCGATACGCGAACCTTTTCCTGAAAGCTTAAATAAAACCTAGTAAAAAAAATAACGAAAAAGTTATTTACCTGAAGTTATCGCATTTCTATAACACAATTTCAAGTAACGTGAATAAATTATTCATCAAATTGGCGGAACAAATCATTCCATTTTCCACAATGTGTCTGTATCACTTGAAAATGCAGTGAATGCACGGAGACATCCATTCAGACGAAAACCCCCAAAAGAAATCAAATAAATGCTTTATAAATAGCCTCCATTGATCGCCCGAAACGCTCCATCTTCGAGCAGTGAAAAGAAATTACCGCATTTTATTCTGTCAGATGATAAAGAAAATCCTGCCATTGAAATAAATGTACAACTCCATCTCCATTTCGAAGTATACTATCCTCACCAGCAGGTTCAGAACGGGAAAATGTCGACAGCCGTTTTAAACGAATAGCCTACGGATCAATAGAGAGAGAGATAGAAAAAATTCTACCTCAATAAAAGTGGAAATATTTTCATAGTTTTTGTTATAAAAAATAAATAAAAAGCAGAAAGAAGAGCCGCAGCTGAAAGAATAAAAAGATTTTCTTGAGGAGCAAAAGTAGAAAAATTCGGGAAAAAGGGAACAGGCATGTCCCCGTTACGGAAGATGTCATCTGCTTGGAATTCTCCCAATATTGGACATTCTTTTTAACCATAGATGAACCAAATCGATTGTGTCTGGGATCTTAATCGAAATCGTTAGTCCACAGAAGAGGCGGAAAAGTTTTGGACACTTGAACCTATACAAAGTAACAAAATAAAACTTTTTATTATTATTATTTTTTGTTATTTTTTTAACGAATAGTTTCAGTTATCCTAGCAGTATATTAATTACATTTGGATTTCGTCTAATATTGGAATTTTTTGAACCATAAACAAAATTAACTATACCTTAAACCAAATCGTTAGTCCATAGACGAGGCGGAGTCTTGTACAAAGAGTTGAGCAAAAGAGTACTTTTTTACAATTTGTGTTAATTAATGTGGTAGCAGTTACATTTGGCAATCTACCAAAATATATATATATATATATTCATTCCACAAAAAAAAGGTTCATATGTTTTGAGCTTCGAAAACGTTAGAAGAGACGGAACTGTCCTATGCATTTAACTTTAAACAAAATTACTTTTTTTTACGATTTGTTTTAGCTACATCAGCAGATTATTAGTTGCATTTGGATTTTTTTTTCTCTCTTGTCTATAAACGAAATCGATGTTTTTAACTGAATCGAAATTGTTAGTTCATAATAGAAGAGGTAGAAACGTTTTTTGCATTGGAATTTAAAGAAAAAAAAAAGTTTTTTTTTTTGATGAAATGTTTTAACTTTCTAAACGGTAGTACATCAGTTACATTTGGAGTTCCCCCTATGCTAAACTCTTTTTTTTTTTGAACCATAAATAAAAATTAAATTACTTCACTGAAACCTCTATTGAAGTACTTTAAGGCTGAGAATGAGTTCCAAGAAACAACAAAAAGGGAAATAAGTACCCACATTAAAAATAACTTAGGCAAATACTTAAAGTTAAAAAAACATGAATGGGACAAATGTGTTACATCAACAAAAGTAACACCTCATGGTATAAATGGAGAGGGGGACAAGTCATGGAAGCAAATATGTCTAGTGTGTTTGCTTTTATGAGCCAAAGTCAAACAATTCTCGGTTTGACCTCCCACATGACTTTTTTTTAAGCATTCTTTTCTTCCGAAACAAAAAAAGATAGCGGGGGCGTATATATTCGAAATTCCTAGAAAGCACATATTGGAGATCCATGGCTGGGAAGACATAGGTCTGGGCAAAGCTTTTGAAGAAAAAAATCGTGTCAAATATGATAATGACGTCTTTTAAAACTATATAAATTAACAAGACAGTATTTTAAACAAAAACGAATCAGACAATGATCATGTGTATTTATTAGACTCCATGGAACTTTAAGACCTTAAAGTTAAAATGACACGCTTGGGTTTTGTTAATTTTGATACATTACCAATTCTAAGTGACATACATTTGACAATTCTTCACATTTGATTTTATACATGCACAACAAATGGTTCTAATTACGGAAATAATTTTCCATAAGAGTTAAATCTTTAAAAAGTCATTTACTTATTCAAATACTCAAGCTTACAGTTGTTGCCCAGTCAGTGGATAGACAATTTTGAATAATATTTTATGTTATTATTATTACGTCTTAAAATGGAATATTTGGAGCATCATAATTGTTTTCAAACTTGCTTCATTTTAGATACTATTTCTACGGATAAAATGCAAAAAAAATTGGAACTTCGCTTTGTTTCAACCTTTTCTCCCAAAAAGTTTTGGAAACTGAGGTAAGTTGCGAAATAACTCTAAAAATGAAACTAAAAAACGTCGTTAGCGCAGCATAAGCCTCAATTTACGAAGCGCTGATCTAGATAATTAATCATGGGATGATCTATACCAGCGGTTCTCAAGCGGTAGTCTGGCGAATCGGCACTGGTTCGTAGAAAAATTTGACCGGCCCTCAGAAATTTTTGCTCGTCCTCGGTAAAAAAATAAAAGAAGAAGAAGAAAAAAAAAAAGAAAAAAAAAGAAATAAAAAGGAAAAGAAAAACCCTATATATAATAATAGTATTATACTACACAACATCTTTTACGTGCATTTTTTTGATTAATCTCTGTACTTTTCTGATTTTTCAGCAACGTTTATTAATTACTAGAAAGTCACACGTCAAGGTATGACAGGTGAAAATTGCTTCTACTCTTCTACATTTGAACGAAGTCATTGCTAGTTTGGTGATATTTTGATAGTTGAAATTGTAACCCTAACTCCAATGGATTAATCCTAAATTCCAGTGTATAGCGTTAATTTTCAACCATTTTTTCGTTTCTTCATTCCCCTGAAATGATAGTCTTACCAGTAAAACAGTTAAGTGACCGAATCGAGTTCAGCCTTGTCACAATAAAGCCTTTCCCTGCATATAAAATTATCATGCCGTGGCGCGAGTTTCGTTGTTGAAACACGCGGGTTACTCGATCATCGGCTATTATTTAAAAAGGATGCATAATTACTAAAATAACTAATTATTCTTAAAATTAAAATATCTCTTTTGCAACAGTTTCTTAACACCAAGTTTTATTCATGTTTTTATTAATTAATTAATTAATTAATTATTATTATTATGTAAAAAAAGAAAAAAAAAACGTCAGTCATTCGCAATTTTTTTTCCACAAGTATTATAAAGTATTCGAGTCGAAAGGTTTTTTGTTTTTTTTGAGGGGGGAGCAAAAGAAAAGTGCTTTTTTTTTCGACATTTACTGAAGCTTGAAAACCTTTACTTCAAAAACAAATTAAACATTTTAGCATTTTATTTGTCAGACAATTTAGCTTTTGTGTTGATGCTGGTGACAGTATACTCCTAGTTTTCTAAAAATTATGTATCAGGTTCGTAAGACGCCAGCTGAAGCGGGAACATTTTCAAAGAGATTTCCACTAGTTCACAGTAAATTCATTAATTACGTTTCACATACTAAAAAAAGGAAAAAAGAAAAGAAAATATAGAGATTACTTTGAGTGCAAATTAGCCCAGAAAACCCAGTGAACTAGAAGCAAGGCGATTACCACAAACGGCTAGTGGGCGAAAGAAAAGAAGAGAAAGACGAAAAAGAAAACTCTTTTTTTACCCGAAGAAAGTTTTTTATTTCCTTTCTTGGGATGATATTTCATCTTCTTCCGCAGATTTTTTTTTTTCCTTTTCAAGGTTGAGAACCAGGTGAAAGAAGATGCGTCAAATGATGTACGCCCAACTAGCAACATTCTATTAACTTGCGGCTAGTTGTTTAAGACCAGCAATAATTCATTAACTCTCTCTCTCTCTCTCTCTCTCACACACACATACATTAAAAAAAAAAAGAAAGAATCAAAGCTGTTCTTAGTGTGCAACAATTAAGAAAGTATCTCACAAAAAAAAATAAATAAATAAAAAATAAATAAGTAAAATAAATAAATTAATTAAAAAAAATAAATAAATAAACGAAAGCTTTAAAAATAAAAAGAGGGTTAATTCAATCAAAGTCGACTGTCGACTATTCGATATAATTATTTTTACTTTCTTTTACACTCTGACCGCCAATGAGATGGAAAGGCGGATATTCGGTTTAGAGGCGGAAATGGGTTCGTCAATTAGTTTTCAGGAATGCCAGATTTTACAGATGTGTATTATAGGATTGTTCAAAAAAACGTTTTTTCAGCTTGAGTCCAGGACACCCCCTATTTTTTTTAGGTTTACTAATAGCATTATGTTGTAAAAGTTTTAGCTTCTTACTCAAATTTTAAGATGGTGCTCAATGACCCCTTAATTTAACATTAACCGTAGCATAGAATATGCCTAATTTTAAAACATTTAATTTGCCCAGTTTTTTTCTTTTTTGGAAATAATTATTTAATTGCAATGTATATGCATATTACGAGTGCATATTTTAATATGTATCATTGTTTTATCACTTCAATGTATTTTTTAACCCCTCTCCCCAAACGTTTGAAGTTTGCGGGAGGAGGTTGAGCACTCGCTTTCAGTTGAAATAGGAAGCTAAAATTCTTCCAGTATATTACTATCTACAAGTCTAAAAATATTGAAGGGTCCTGTTATCTAGGAGAAACTTTATTTTTACGTTTAGTTTTTGAACCACTCTAGTGTGTTTAGTGCTCTTAGTTAAGCCGTGCCACATTAAATTGACGAAGAGCGCGCATCAAATTGTTATTTTCCCCCTCATCGAGATCGATTCGTCTTAACTGGACGTTTGCTAATTCCATATCACCCTTGGGAAACTGTACTCGTGTATCTAATGCATCTACAGATCAGTAATTCTACAAGACTTGAGACATGCATACTAACAATTTAATTTTAGAAAATAGACTTAAATTTTACTTAATTATGTTGCATTGATTGAAGATACATAAAACTGAAGAGCACGTGTTCTAAGTACTCTTCGGTATTATTATCTAAATAGAGTTGCACAAAAAGAAATATTTTATTCAATTATAACACAAAAACATTTTAAAACTTAATCGTAATGTTGCAGTATTAGATAAAAATGTTCAGTTTTTTTTTAAACTAGTTCATTACACGGGTATGAGTGAATTTACATGGTAATTGACATGGATTTCCATTTCATGCGATCACGACATTCAGGAAAATATATCTCCTATGAATAGGCTCGCTAGAAGTCCCGGTTTTCGGACAAAATCCCGGTGTCCCGGAATAAAAAAAAAATGATTATAGATGACCAAATGTTCGAAAAATAATTAACTGGAAAGTATCACCTAGAATAATTACTTTGTCATGAAACATTGACTTGAAAAACTAATATCGGATTAACTTATGTGGATTTTTACAACAAGATTCAAACTAGAAAAGACTTTCTAAAAAAAGTCCTTGCGAATGAAAAGTATATGTAAATATTGTTCAATTTTTTAAATTCCTCATTCAATGTGTTTCTTCTTACTAAAATAACTTGTAAATATTAACTTGCGAGAAGTAAAATTTTTAAATTTATCTGCTTGTGTCATTTCTTATTAAGTTTGTTTTAGGTTTATAATTAGTAACGATTTACTCATAGGACTGAGAATGAACTGCCCTGTAAAATACTCATCAAGTCTCATTATGAAGGACCATTGCAAAGCTATTCTTGTAGTTCGTGAAGGACCTACTAAACATTGAAGTTTCCCTAATAAGTGTAAATTACACTTCTAGGTGTGTGCAATATGAATGCAGCTGATATGTAGAACTCGCAAATCAACTACAAAATTTATGCTATAATTTTGGATCAAGCTTTTTTTAAACATGGCGTTTTTCACTTTTCAAAATAGTTAAGAGTAAAAAATTTATCAATCCTAAAAAAAAAAAAAAAAAAAAAACGTAAGAGAGGGATTAATAGGACAACCTATTTTATCAAAATACTACCACTATTATATAAAACCATAGATGCAGTAAAAACTAGAAGCACCAAAGTAAACAAGTTCCATTGGCAAACGAGATCACCCAGTAAACGCGCAAGCGTCTGGAAAATTTACTGTTGATATTTAAAAAAGAAAACCCTGAGAGAAATTTAAATGAGAAAATGCCTACTGTAAAATTTTCAAAACGAACTGCAAATTTCAATCGGCGAGCTCAGGATGTCCTTATTATGAGACACAAACGATTTTTGCCCGCTTATTTTTTAGATTCTTCAATAGTGCTACGTTCAATGGCGGTCAGTGGTTGCCGCTGCGAAGTTGTACATCTAGTTATACTACATTTATGTGTAAAACGTATACAATCTGACCACCGATTAGACGGAAAGGCAAACATACGGTTTACAGGCAGAAATAAACGCATCAATTAGTTTATGTCAGCTTTTGCAGATGTATGTTAGCCTCTAAATTAAGCAGAGTCACATTGAAATGAGCGGAACATGCATATGTAAAATTTTTACTTTTCCCCCTCATTCATATAGACTCGTCTTAACTGGACGTTTGCCAATTCCATACAATCCATGGGCAGGCTGATATGAAAAACATAATTTGTGTTCATATCCACGTTTTTGCAAATGATGAATTTTTTTTTTGTCCGCCAATGTACATTTAGAAATTCACAGCCGATAAAAAAATACCTTCAAAAAAATTCCTGCAATTTCATTAACAAATTGAAAACGTTAAAAGACACCTTTCAACACTTATCTTATCCCCAAAATTGAAAAATGACTGCATACTGCAATCTGAAAACGAATAATTTTAATGAGACTGCTACAAAAATAATTAATCACTCACTCCTGGCACAATATCAAACATTTCTGACTACGAAAAGCCGTGGATTTTCCAGTCGGAGGAAAAACTTCCAAGGATTCGAAAAAAGAACCTAAAAGGACCTTAAATCCTCATGATTAGAACTATTTGGATTACATCCAGACTTTTATAGCCATCATATTAATCTTTCCAAAACTAATGTTATTTCCCTTCCTATAATGTCCCATGGTTGAAATTGGCAGCGATACAACATCAGACGAGGGAATAGTACACATAAAATGAACCATAGCAAAATAAATGATTCCTGACTATTATACTAAAAATAATAAATGTAATTCAATAATGGCCATTAATAAATTACTCCCCTCTTTTGTGCGTACATGAAGCAATGGTTGAAAAATAAATGCTCTGTACAAAAAGAAAAAGTATAAGCCATTTTGTAATATTGAATGAAAGATACTGTTAAAAAAATTGCAATATTGAAAAAAAAGTCATACATAGCACAAAAAAGTTTTAATTTTGTGCTTTGATAATGTAGAATTTATCATTTAATCTCATCGTTACCCCCTCTCCCATTTTTCTCGTTTATTCAGCTTTTACTAGAACAGCTAACTTCTCTCAGTTTTCCTTTGCTTTACAATATGTTCAACTGTTCTTTAAAAACAAAATTTAAAGACAATGATTACAGTTTCTATTCTACATATCACCATTTTCATAAAGCAAAAATCAAAGTTTCAAATAATATAAGACTGACAAAACAAATCTTAACGAACACATAATTTACAAACCGTGATATCATTACCGCATTAAGCCTGAAACTCAATTTAAGAATCTTCCTCCAACGACAAATCGCAATTAGTATCTAATACCTAAACAGCAAAAAATCGATATTAAATATTTAATTAAATACCAGTACCAAAAACAATCTTCAAACGATTTCCGCCGATTTATTGCAAAAAAAAAAAAAAAAAAAATCATTAAAAGTGTTGTTCGAATAATTTAACGATGAAAGTGCAAAAAAAATTCTGGATAATTTATGCAGAAGCAACGATCGAATTTATTTCCTCCCTCTTGTCCTGTTGTTTTCAACGCGATCCCATTAAAATATCCAAGACAAAATTAAGTGAATAAAAAGTTCTGAAAATATTTACAATGCTTAAGATTTTTCTAAATTTTTTTTTATTGTAATTCATTGGTTTGGAAACTGTCGGTTGTTTATGCACGAACAAGTAAAATGATTCACATGAAAAAAAATACGCCATAAAATTAACATATTTTTAATACTGATGAATGCAATTACACACTTGAAGCATTCTGCTGAAAAAAGTTAAGCCTAATGAAGTCATTTCTGGCTCAGAATTTTGGTTCCTAATTTTGTTTTTGTGAGGTCTTGTGTATCTTTCTAAGAAACGAAAAAAAAAAAAAAAAAGCGCGTTAAAAATGGTAATAGGATTTCACGAGTAAATGCAGGAATAATTTCGTGGAATAAATTAAATTACACTCTCAGAACTTGGGCGGGGGAGAAAAAATCTCTCGCTTAGGCTTAGTTTTCTTTTCACATTAATAGCAATGGGGAGCTTCAATTCTATTTATCAAAGTCTATCCAAATCAAATGAGAAAAATTAAATGTTACTTTTTACTCGATTGCTTGTTAGTTGACAAAGATTGATCCAACGATTATTTTAATACGCATCTTTAAAAACAACTTCCTCTCATATTTCGAAGGAAACAAAAGGCTTAGAAAATATTTCTCAACTTCTGTTTTTCCACAGTTGCAATTTAGGATTTCTACAATTTTTTTTTTTTTTTTTGCATTTAATTTTTGAACTTTCCGAAACTTTTTTTTTGTTAATTTTCTTCTTTCACAAATTTATTAATCGTTTTTGTCGTGCCCTCGCAAAAATTGGTAGCCGCTATAAGCAAATCAAGGCTTCCAAAAGGTGCACCTTATTTGGAAGTTAGGCGCCAGTTTTCAACTGAAATTTATTTATTACTGTTAACAAACAAAAAAATTTAAAAGTAAATAAATAAAATCAATAACTGAACATTCCAGAGCGCAATCAGAGAGGGACAATTTAAGATGAACTCTCTCCCTTTAAGTTTTAAAGAAAAAATACATAAAGGTACATAAGCGAAAGATGGCCAGTGCTCCTAAGGCAGACCACAATAGTTGTCCAAAAGTTGAATTTTATTTGTTTATTTTTTTTTTTTTTTCACAACGGTGGTACTTTATTTTTTAGTCATGTACTTACAGTACAAATGGCTGAATTTGAAGAGATTGTTTTGATTGGTCGACAGTCGCTATTGTAAGCAGTGTTTCAGTTTTGTGAAGATGTATTCTAATTTCGAGGTAAGAATATATTTTGATTTATACGTGGTTCAAATTCTTAGAACTTTGAGTTAAGGTACGTTTTCTGAAAAACTATTTATTTCTCTTTAACGACATTCACTTTAATTGAGTAGCAGTTTAATAATTCTACGTCGTGCAAATAGTGACCATATGCATGTTCCCAAGGTGGTCGGCCACCTAAAGAAAAAAATATGTATGCGCCATGGATCCCCTCCCCAGGTGGGCACCCCTGGGAGGTACTCAAGCTATAATTTAGAAATTGTTTCATAAAAATATTAGAATTACGTCTCACAAAAAAGTTTCCTTGACATGTATCATAGATATGTGTAAAATTCAACATAAAAAATTCAGCTAAATAGACTTAACTAGAAAATCATCAAAGCCTATGGCCACCTTTGGTTCTCTTACCTTATCATTTATAAGATTTGTTCCTGAACCAAAACCCCACTCAGAAAAAATTCTATCTGCACCCCTGGAATATTTCCTTCACCTAAATCCACCGCTTCGTAAAAAAGCTGCCACGGAAAAATCGTTAAAAGTCCCCTCCCGAGATCTTTGACCCTTTCTTTTGAGCAATGACCATGTGTTGACTTTTAATTTGGCTCCATGTTTATTTAGTTCGCCCAAGTTCCGGCTTCATGGCTGTTTCACGGCATCGTTTCTATTTCTTGGAGAGTTGATCTTGTGGGAGTAGCATTTCTCTGACAAGACGAGCCGTAACGGAGAATCAACCAGAAGAAGGAGAGGAGGAAAGTAGATTTGGTTCACAAATACGGCTAATCTTTCGAATAACGGAACGAGTTTTATGTTTGGTCTCGTCTGCTGGATAGTTGTTCGGATTCTTTAATATACATTGATGCTCAAGTTTTTTTCTTTTTCTTTCTTTTGCATGCACGAGTTTGCTGTTAGGAAAGTGGTTACTTTCAGGATTCCCATGAATTAAGTATTAGTTATCAGGCAGAAATCCTGACAATGTAAAGATTTCGCAAAGAGCTTTTCAAATATTCAGTAGTTATTTATTTCATGCGCTGTTTGTTTTCTAAAAATCAGAGTAGGAAGAAGATAGTATTACATTTCGTACCATTAGTTTTCTGATCAAATAGGATATAAAACAGTGTTATCTTGAAGCTTCAAAAATTAAGATGCGTAGAATCTTTGAATTCATATTTTGCATTTGTTCAAGTGAGCAATGTTGGAAAAACTTAACGATACAAATAAAGTTCAAAATATTATGTTGATTCCATACTATAATGTTTTGAACGCTATGCTGTGAAATCAGCAAAACGCTCCCTACAATTAGCACGTTGTTGTCGTTCTGCTGTTATTGGACTATTGCTATGGCTTTTTACACATTAGCGAAAGTTTTCTTGATCCGTTTTTTAATTAAGGAATAAATGACAACCAATGATTAAGCACGACGGAGTGTTCAATGAATCATGTACTAGAACCAATGACATACGCAGACTAGCGACAAACATTCTGTCGAAGGGGCAATCGGGCAGTAGAGTTCAAAAAAAGGGTGTGCTCTTTCTCTCTCTATATATATGTATATTTCCCTTTTTCAGTCAATGAACTCCTTGCATTTTGCAAACGCATATCAGTTTGCAAATGTGGTTTCAACAAATTGTTTATCAGTTTTTTTTTTTTTTTGAGACAGTGTTTTACAAACTAATACGCTGTTCTTCACAAAATTCTCAATTCGTCGCAGTCTCCTTCACGATGCATTGAGTAAATGCATCTGAAATAGATAGGAAATGCAACGAATATGCAAATATATGCAAAAATCGATAACTGTACACGTTAGTATATAACAGATATCTTGCAATTTTTGTGATCAACGTCAACGGCATATGCCTATGCCAACCTCTTAATATCTTTTTGTAAATGAAAACATTACTTTGAATGCCACAGCACAATAGTTCATTAAAATAATTGGAAGTGACAGAAATACTAGCACAATAACAAACATAATTCCATGAAAACTACTAAATACGCAAAAATTAAACGAACACCCAGTCATGAACAGATGGCCTTTACAAACGGCAAATAAAATTAAAACCCAGCCTCGATCCATCTGAAAACGTCGAATTATTCGCATTCTCCGGACGTAGCTTCAGTTACTTTTCAGATTTATCTAGGTTAACGCATTTCCCAATTTGCATCTCATTTTTCATCGAGCATATTCTTCAAAGCCCCGGGCCCAATCAGATCATTTTGAAAGAATTAAGAAAAATTGGCTGCAGAGGGGAAAACAAAAATGCCATTGGATTTGGAGACGGGTTGAATTATATTTGCGACATTTCAATTCGAAGATTGAAAGTTTGAACGAGTGGAACTGAAAGAGAATGAATTTTTCAAAAACATTTTGGCGAAAGGAAAAAACAATAAATGGAAGAAAGCGTTCGCTTATTGAATCTTCTTAGCGCAAAAATCCAGATTACTTGAAGAATTATGCAAACCTTTGGTTACAATGAACTTCATTTAAGCGAAAACTTTTTTCACCTTTTAACGAAAGGATAAGAGAAATTGAAGCAAGAGTTTGCTTCAATAGTTCGACAATTTGACAAAAGGGAAAAAGAAGCAATTGGCAGCTTATTAAAAAATCGGAAAACCCAGAACACTTGAAGGCTAATGCAAAAATTCCGTTACAACGAACCAAAACTTTTTTCACCGTTTAACGAAAGGATAAGAGTTTGCTTCGATTGTTCGACAGTTTAACAAAATGAAAAAAGAAATCGAATCAAGAAGCTGCTTATTGAAATTTCGGAAAGTGAAAATATAAAATATTTGAAGGCTTATGCAAAACTTCCGTTACAACGAACCTCATGTAAGCGAAAACCTTTTATACCGTTTGGCGAAAAAAGATAAGAGAAATCACGGCAAGAGCTTGATTTAAGTGTTTCGACACTTTCGCGAAGGATAAAAGAAATCGAAGCAAAAATTTGCTGACTGAACTTTTGGAGCAGGTCCGCCATTTCGAACTTTTTTTTGGAGGAGGGGGAGGAAGAGGTATAAGTTTAAGATAAATTACACTAAAAAACAGCAAAAAACACTCCCACTTACATGTAAATGCATTATTGTTCCAAAGACGACCCATTGACTTCCATAAATGACTGACCTGTTTCGAAGCAAAAAAAATACCGGGCTGCACCCAACGATGGTGCAAATTTGCTGACTTGATGGCTCCAAAGGAGGGTGCATCACTTTTACCACATTTTAGTGAAATTTACGCCAGTTTCTCCAAAATACGGTAACGATGATGCACCATGGTTGGGAGCAGCAACTTCGCACCATTTTCGGAGCAAAATACCACAAAACCTTTAGCGTGGAGAGTTTTGGAGGCACTTCGGTTACGACGAACCTCGTTTTAGCAAAATTGTTTTTATATTGTTTGATGAAAGGAAGAAAAGCAAGAATAGCTCATTGATTTTTTTTTTGGACAGCAGTGTAAATATATATATATATATATATATATATATATATTTTCTGTTTACGATTTAAGAATCTTTCGATGTGTTTACCATATATCCTTACCGCATGCTGGTAGTTTTTATTTCTTAATTTAATTGCTGTTTTTCCTTTTTTTTTAATTCCTGTTATTCCTTCCTTTTCAATGCGTAATAAACAAAGCGGATCAAATGTTATGCTACTTACCTTGTTTCTCCGAAAATAAGACCCAGTTATACATTAAATGGTGCTGTAAAAGATATGCTTGGTCTTAATTATAGGGGATGTTTTATTTTTCATGCATGATAACTAATATTTGTTAATGCTCAAGAATTCCTGAGTATCAACTTTGCGAACAACTAATCTCACAGCACTTAAGTGAGCTCTTAAGTGGACAATTCATTCACAGATTATCTGTTCCAATTCAGAAATAATAACTCTTTCTTTTTGTACTCATGTTGACCAAGTATCAAAATTAATTACTTTTAAAATTACTACATCAAAGAAAAGGTTAAACGCAAGATTTTTGAAGAATACCGAAAATTGTTACTTGTAGTAAATACATCTACATTTAATATAATATTAGATAATTTAATACTTTTTGGCAATGTTTGACATGCAGGGAAATGATTTTCTTTTGATGAGGCTGAACGCGATCCGGTGACTTAATAGTTTTACTGACAGGACTGTCATTTTAGGAGAATGAAGAAACGAAAAAGTGGTCAACAATGAACGCTATCAACTGGAATTTAGGGTTAATCCAATGGAGTTAGGGTTAAAATTTCAACTATCAAAATATCACCAAACAGGCAATTGTTTCGTTCAAATGTTGCAGCAATTTTCACCCGTCATACCTTGACGGGCGATTTTCTAGCATTAGAAATAGTCAGAAAAAAAAAAAACATTTTAGGGCTTACTCAATTCCTACTATTAGCTCAGAATCTCCGCACAACTTGTTCAAATCTTTGCAACTCAATTTTTGCCCACTTCCTGTGATTGTATTCTTTCGAAACTTGGAATGCGACATCACACCCGATGACGATGCAATATTCTATGATCACATTGATTAATTACCTATTAATTATTAGTTAATTACAATTTTAATCAACATTTTTGTATAAATCCTTGTTGAAATATCTATAATCGCACTTTAATTGGTTAAAGTAACTTAGTTCAATAACGTTTGCTATTGGTCAGGGCTTACTTGAAGCTCTCTCCGAGGTCCTAAATTTTCTTAAGTTAATCCTTTTCTTTTGTCCATATTTTATTTATTTATCTTTTATTGGTTGTTTTACATTACGTGCGTATTGATTGGTTAACTTACTAATCATGGACTAAAACTATAAATGGTCTATGTGCTTACTCTGCTTTGGTTCTTTGGTTATTAAGTATTACATATTTTATCATTGTTTATGTAGATAGTTTCTTCAACATTAATAAATGTGTTTTCGATCCACGGCATGATGATCATTTCAATACAACAATCCTCTAGTATGAGGACTGGAAAATGCTCGCACAAATTAGAATAAAATACCTGTAGACCTGTAGTCCTGATTTTTTTATGAATCAGAAAAAATTTGTTCCTGTGTTCTAAGGTAATTAGAGCGCAAATTATAATTAGTTTTTAATTAATTTCATGCTGAAATGTGGGAAGTCTTAGATATACATTGTTGAACAATGAATTTATTAAAATGCATATAACATTTAAAGCAATATAAATATGGTTTCCACACGCGGGGACCAAACTTGACTTAAGTAGGAATAGACTTAATTTTTTTTCCATTTAATATGTAATTTTTTTATTAGGTACTATTTTCAGGGAAACACGGTATTCATTTGAATAATATAAATATTTCTTTGACTAATTCCGTCAGACTCAGCTCTCTTTCCTTTTTTATCAGTGTGGCTAACTCTTGCAAAAAGGTTGCTGATTCTACTTTAGAGAATAATTTCCTGCCAAACCACAAGCGTTTAGATATTTTACAGAAAAAAAGTGATACACTAATACAGAAATAAATTTTACATGGACGAGATAAAACAAAGGAAAAAAAATACAGATAAAAAAACGTTCGGTAGAGCAATCGAATAAAAAATTGCTCTCCAAAAAAGAGATGACGGTTTTGTGCCCCAAAAAAGTTTTACAAAGACTAGCGAGAAATAAGACGATCTAAGTCATAAATAAAATATACTCGAAAGAAATTTTTTTTTATCATCTGCCGGAAAAAGAAAGAAAAGAATTATTGGACATGAATTTTTTAAGCCTACAGAGAATTGCTGAAATTTACACACATCTCCTCCACAACTCATTTTTCTTCCCGCAGAAAGATAAGAAGTGGCGGGAAAAATTTACCCTTTGAATCGAATTTCATTTCTCGAGAGAGCATTTTAGTGGCCAACAAACAACTGCTAGACAATAGAGGAAAAATAAGAGTTGTTATAACATGTGATTCCTAGAAAACGAAATGATGCGGCTTCACGAGTTATGATTAAAGTAAAAAGAAGAACAGAAAACTAAAAGGAAAGGATTTTTTTAACTTCTTTTCATTTTTCTCAAATGCTTTCATCATAGGTTTTTAAAATCATTCGGAAACTTGCATGATAAAAATTCACAGAACATAGAATTGGCTAATCAATTTCTGAATGAAGTTGAACTTTTGATTTAATTTTAAGCATTTTTTTTTCAACAAGAAAGGGGGAAATGTTTTTTTCAAAAAAAAAAAAAAAAGCGGATGTTATGCTTAGAACTGAAAGTAAATGAACTTAAAAACAGCGAATCCAATATTACGTACTTGATTAAAACTACCATAGAGGAAAGGGCGACCTAATATCCGACATTTTGGTTCTCAGAATCCCCTGCTGTCTTATTTACCTTTTTGATAATACAAATAATAATAATAACAATAATAATAATTATTATAAAATAATAATTATAATAAAATAATAATTATAATAAAATAGTAATTATAATAAAATAGTAATAATTATAATAAAATAATAATAATTATTATTATTATACTAATATGAATAATACTAATAATAAATATTCTAATATAAAGTACACTAATAATAACTATACAAATATATATAATCCTCTATAGCCAATGATCGAGTAACGTTGATGTCATACACAATGAAACTCGTGTCACGGCATGACAAGTTGATAAAATTTTTTGGTAATATTTGACATGCAGGGTAATGCTTTATTGTGACAGGGCTGAACTGGATCCGACAACTTAACTGTTTTACTGGTAAAACTGATTTTAGCAGAATGCAGAAACCTAAAAATGGTCAACAGTGAACATTATCTATTGGAGTTTAGGATTAATCCACTGGAGTTAGGGTTAAAATTTCAACTATCAAAATATCATCAAAAAGACAATGGCTTCGTTGAAATGTGGAAGCAATTTTCACCCGTCATACCTTGACGGGCGATTTTCTAGTACTAATAATAATTATACTAATATAAACAATACTAATAATAATTATACTAATATAAATAATACTAATAATAAAAACATAATAATGAAAATAACGATATTTTTTATTATACTACTACTACATATTACTACTACTTCTACTACTAATAATAACAGCATGATTTAAACAAAATACAACGAAATGCATTAAATTCTCCTTATCAGTGTACAAGTTTGTTTTATTTTATTTTTATTTTCAAGAACGGTGATACATCACTTGCCTACGTGAACCATGAGAAATGAAAAATCAAATAATCTAAGCTCGATTAAATTTTACAAATTTATCAATGATACAAAATATGAATGTGTTTTAATAACGGTTATTACATATTTTCCTTTTTTTAATTTTCATGAATTTAAACTATAGAGCAATTGATATCTCAAAAGAAGCTCACAATAAACATAATTAGCGTAATGAGCAACGCGCGCAGTTAAGAAATGCTCTAAAATCTCCCCAAGTCGACTTTTCCAGAAGTCACAGCACATTTTTTAGAAAATTTTATTTTGGTGTCAGAAGAGATATGTGTGTTTCTCAAAATTATAGATTATCGTCTGAAAACTGATATTTCGTTAGCATGAAAAATTTCTCTTTTAAAGAACCGATAGCTGAAAGCTTCATTTCGGCACTTAGAGCAGAGGATTTTTCGTATTCAATGTTTAGAAAGAAATAAAATAAAATAAAGCTTAGAAAGCATGCTTTTCCATATTTCTAGTCATAAAAGTGGATACTGTTGATAAGGTTGGGAAAATAACGTAAATTCCAAGCTTTAAGAGAAAAAATTGTCCCTTATATGTATTGAAGAACATAAGGGAATTCTTTGAAATTTGTAAAGGAAAGTTTCTTTTACGGGCAGAAAGCACTCAAAATCAAAGGATTCTCTGATTTGAATTTTAAGAAGACGTACGTCTAGAACCATACAAGCCTAATTTCTCATTTACTCACATCGAATTTGTAATACTAGCTCTCACTCTCGTTTACTTTCGTTTCAAGTTTAGTCATCATAAATTATTACTAAAATAGTTTTTACAGTGAAAACATTTAACGCCAAAAAAATGCATCGAAGCGAAAAAAAAAGAACAATTACTCGAATTTATGTAATAAGAAATATGGAATTTAAGATTTAATATTTGTCTAAAAATTTAATAATGAAAATTTTATTTTTCAAGCACAAAGAAGCAAGCATGTATTCTAACATACATTTTGCCATCCACTCTCAGTAACTTTGAATTTTTAGTGCTTCAACAGTGAAATAATGCCGTCACGCATGATATGGCGTGAGTTTCATTGTCGGTGGCATCAGAGCGTTACTCGAACAGTGAATTTGGCTATTATACATATGAGGATTTCTTATGGAACGTTTTGATACACAATCATAAAATAACAATTACTTTTTCAATTCCAAAAAAATGCTCCGCACCAATGACATTTAGAATTCTTAAACTAGAGTACTTTCAGCTTTCAGCACAGTCAAAATATACTAGTTAGTTGAAACAAACTTCAGATTCGAATATTTATGCTTTGCTTTTCAGGTGCAATTTTGACGTTAATTTCACAATCTTGTAGGGCAAAAATATTTGTCCGTAATATATCGACAACAGATTTGTCAATACAAGTTAGAAGTAGTTCGTGGCTACAGATTGGTGGAATTTCAAAATTTTATCCATCAAAGCAAGGTTTCCAGTATCATCAGTGATATGCCCAATTTATGATTAAAAAAATACGAAATAAAATCATTATAACACTAGAATTCCATTTTACATTATGAAAGTAAAAATAATTGAGTATGCACAGGGGTGCCCACAGGGGGAGGGGGGATTATGGCGTAAGTTGCGGCATCAAAATGGGGGGAGGGGTTTAAAAGTTTATTTATTTATTTAAATTTATTAATGGAAAAAATTTAAATTTATGTATTGATTTATTTTTATTTAATTTTTTATTTTAATTTTATTCTGTTTATATTTTAATTCATTCATTTATTTAGTTTGTGTGTGTACTGTGTATATGTTTTTGGCGTAGCACACAACTTTTCTTTTAAAATAATAATAATGATAAAAAAAGAAAAATGCAAAATTAAAAAAAACTAACAAATTAAAAAATAATTCATTAAAAATATTTAAAAAATAAATTAATTAAAAAAATAAACGAGAGCTCTTATTAGAGATGATATCGGGTTTAGAAAACCTTAAATGATATTATTACAGGACTTATATCAACACGTAATAGGATGGTGTTTGTGTACTCTCAAAATGAAAAACTTTTTCTCTAAGTTCCAGATTTGTTTCTATTTCTCAAATCTGTGGGGTTCACGCATCTTTTTCTTTCAAACTGCAAAGATCATCAATCGCTTCGCCAAGATTCCAATACGCAGGACTGGGATCCTGCGTATTGGAATCGGAGGACTGGGGATAGGAGGTTTCTTCTCTGGGTCGTCACCAGTTCACACATATAATTTTAAATCATGTTTTTCCAAAACTATTTACACATTTTATCACGAACAATATTCTATTTTAGATTCTAGATTTTTAGTTGTTGAGGCAACATTTCGTGTGGAAATATTTAGTATGGAACATAAGACCATCGTCATCCTCTCCACAAATACTCTTAAAGGGGAGCCTCTCTTCCACTTAAATACTTGAATTTTAGATTCTGTATAAAACACGCATGTATACACGGGAAACATACTGTTTTACCACCGATAAGATGGAATAACACATATCCAGTTCATTTGGGGCATTTCACAGTATTTGACTGTTACGGGACTCGACACTTCATAAGGATGTTTTAGCCTCCTACTCATGATTAGTGCAAATAGTAAAGTTAAGCTTCTTGTAAATGCACGGTCCCTCCTTTTTTTTCTTTTTTCTGTGCAGGTTGTTCAAGTATTTTGGTAAAGAAAGAGCTGTATTGAAACAGTTGTCAATGTAGAGTACGCAACGTTGTGTAGAGTCCGTAATCGAATTTAGAAAATTAATAAAAAATACCGAATTTAAATAAACATGAAACTTATTTTAGAATACTTTAACACTATAGGTGAGGTTAGAAAATATTAAATTTAGTGATATAAAATGCATAAATAAAAATTCTAACAAAACTTTTCTTCTAATTAATGTTACGGACTCTACAATCATACAACTTATATTATTATTTTCACAACTTATATTATTTTAACGAACATACTTTTTAATTAAAATTACTATCTGTATTAGAGATGATCCTTAACTTTATATTTGTCCTAAACACCAGTTTTTGGAGTCACTATTGAAGAAAAATTCAATGTAGAGTCCGTAACGATATAAGTTGTATTTTTGATGTTTTGAGTGCGATTACATGCATAATACGAAGTAAATAAAGGAAAAAACGAGATGATGTATGCATCACATGACTTCCTTTTACACCAATTTAATGTTACTTCCCCATTATTGGAAAATTTAATGTGATTCAATAGTTAACTCTCTAAATATCACCAACAGTGGCCAATTTAAAACCAGATTTTTAAAAAAAATCGCCAAATTTTCCGTCCAATAGACTGGCGATTAATATCGCCAAGAGTCCGACAAACTATAACACCACTTGAGTCTGCATCGAAATTAACAATAATTTCCCCCAAAAAAGGTGTGAAACACCCCCTTTGGAACATCCGAATGCAACCAAAAAGAGAGGTGCACAACTAGACCCCACTACGAGTCTACGCACCAAATTTCAACTTTCTAGGACATACCTTTCTTGAGTTATGCGACATACATACGCATATCCGCACATACAGACGTCACGAGAAAAGTCGTTGTAATTAACTCGGGGAATATCAAAATGGATATTTCGAGTGTCTATACGCTCTTAGGCACTATCCGCTTGTGGTCGGATTGAAAAAAAAGACAAAAAAAAAAAAAAAAAAAACTCAACATTAATTCGGAGGTGAGCAAAATGGAAATTAAAGCCGAATTTTGAGTGAAATTTTTTTCGCGAAATACTTCCTTTTTTTGTAAAAGGAAGTAAAAATATGACATTCATGTCCTTTAGAATATCCTTTTTCAATATACATAAAATTTTTAACCTTTTAACAAGTTTTGTTACGGACACCCCTATGTCACAAAAACCGTGAAATGCCCCATATTCGAAAACAGAACCATCTATTAATTTGCTAGAATGGTAACGCGAAGAATTCAAGGCGTAGATATATGAATGAAACACGCGATTCAAAATCTCGCGCTGTTTTCTTGCTCCAATGTTTTACAATCATTCAAATGGAATCATCCTAGCTGGCAGCTTGCCACTTCCACGGCAAACGTGGCCATACAGTATATAAATGAACATCACATTGTAAAGCGCCATCAAGAATCGACTCTGATCAAAAAAATTGAAACGTGAGAAAAGTACTTCAAACTTCTATCTATCTAAAAAAAATATATCGTAATTACATAGTTAGAAAGGTTTAAGTTGTACAAATGTTGCGACTCTTTTTCAGCAGAAGTAAGAGCTCTGTGTGTGAATTGAGTGAATATAAATGTGTTGTGTACGACACTGTTACATATCTCCCCTCGAGTCATCTTTCCAACGAGGACATATTAATGCGTCAAAAGCGTTACTATCATAGTTCTCACAAATGAGAATGGATTGCTCTTTTGTGCATCCTAATCAGTCTTCAAAAAGAGTTTTTTTGTGTTTAAATCTAAGTGCATTAGTTTTTAAAAAACCAAGGTGTCCAAAGAAAAATTTCTCAAAAGATTAATGATTGCTGGTATTTATGCACACACCAGCAAATTAAAAAACAAATAAAGAGTAGAAAAATGCGAGACTCAACTGCATATATTGTCAGGAACATACTTTTCTCTCATCCTTCAAACATGAGATAGCATCTTTTTATCCGCAGTGTCATCAATATGTTAAACTGAATCAAGATAAGGTAAGAAGTTGAGTACTATAAAAATCAGCCATTAATTTTCTGAAAGGGATGAAACGGGGAATAAGTATGAGGGCTCTATACCCTTCACTGATGAACCTGCCAACTCTCCCTAAGTATCATCACTCATGGATTTTTGTGCTTTCAGATTTTCAAAAGCGCGTTACTTAAGCGTTGACCTACAACCCCTTTGTTTTAGAAGCTGTGCAAGAAGAATAAGTCCAAATGCCTTTTCCGAAGTTAAAAAAAGCGTTACAGTTACAAAAATAGAGTTTTGGCATTTCGTTGGAATACTTAAGGGGTCCCGAGAGGGAGAGGGGGGTTACAAAAAATCTCTACATACCCTTACTTTGGGGAGAGGGAGGGGTCAAACCCATTCTTACGTAAAATTGAACAAGTCGATATTTTTTTTTAGAAATCATTCGGTCAAGTGGTTTGGAAAGGATCATATTTCATTTGCTTCTGGAAGGTAAAACACGTATTAGGATGAGCTGCTTTTTACTTGTTTTACAAAGAAAGAAAAGTGTAAAATATGCATAAAAAATCGCACTATTCATGGCATGTTTTATTTTTAATTAGTATCGCATCAGAATATATTTGAAAAATAAGAATCTTTGATTTACGTCCAACTGGGAGTTTAGTGTAACTGATCCTTTTCTAACAACATTTTATAATTTTGAAAAACGAAATTGAATCTTACGTAAGAATAGGGGGAGGGGATTGAAAAATTTTACGTACCCATACATGGGGGAGGGGGGGGGGGGGTCAAAAATGCCAAAATCATCCTTACGTAATTAATGAATGGCCCCTAAGGTGAAATACAAATGTTGAACTAATGGATTTTTTCACATACAGTTGAACGAAATCGTGCTATTCGGATAAGTGCAAACCTTATATTTAAAAAGAGTAACTGAATCACCTAAAAAGGACGGATTAAAATAAAGAAACAATATTGAGAGAGCGATTTTCATTTTCGAATCGACATAAAAGATGATCAATTAAATGCATTTGAAGTTTAAAATCTGAAACATATGAAGCAATAGGAATCCTTTTAAACACGCCGAATCGAGGTCGTACTATTCGAGTGAAGTGTAAAAATTGAGCCATCTGAAATCAATCAAATGCAGTTAATTAGTTGAATAGTTTTTGCAGTTTAAAAACTGAAGTACAAATATCAAGCAATTGGAATACTTTTTCAAATATGCCGAATCGAAATCGTGCTATTCGGGTGAAGAATAAAATTGAGTAATCTAAAATGATGTAATTTAAACGAAGAAAAAATACTGTCGGAACGATCTTCATTTTCAAATAAGTCACGAAAAATATCTGAATTTTGAAGCACTATCTGTGATTTATCACTTGTTGAAAATCAATTAAATACTGAGAAAATAATAATTACATCAAATAATAATTTTAAAGAGAAAAATTCTGGAAGAGATGAATTGGCAAACAGTGTAGTAGTAAATAAAATCTTCCAAGGGACCAAGAATATCACGATGGCGGAGAGATAAACCACATGACGTTCAAAGACGAACTTTTATTACCTCATTGGTGAGGTTAAATAATAAATTGAGAGCACCCGAATTTAATTAGCGTCAGGAAACCAAATTTAATGACCTTTTAACAGCAATTACGTCACATATTTTGTTCTGTGGTAGACATAAATTACATCATTCAAAGGCCAATTTTACATATACACCTTGCTAATTTCCCTCAAAACTTTTAAATTACTTTCGACGCATAGTTTGTCAGACTTTCTTTGACTCTACAGAAGAAAATATTGATCATTAATACGTGTCTGAAGACTTCCTTACTTTTATGACTTGCACATAAACGTTTGATAAAATTCAAGCCTTAAAATTTTATTTTCCCTATAAGGGAGGTGAAATAACAGCCATGATAAGAAACATGCATGGACACATACGCAATTTCTATGATATTTTTTGTGTTTGGTTTGTAAAAAGAAAGGAGGACCAATGTCCTTTCTCTAGCCCCTTAAATGAAGTGGACCCTGTTTTTTTTTATGCACCTTGTATACAAATCACTAAATGTTAGTATTCCTTGGTGATACTCTTTCGTTTGTAACTTTATACTGCCTTTTGAAACACGTTTATAAATTATAAGTAGTTATGGTGTTGCTCATAGAATGTACAGAGTATATTTTTACTAGTGGGCTCCGTCCCCTGCTCGTTACCGTTCGCCAACCCTCGGAACGGCTGATGTCACCTAAAAAAGATCGCTGCCCCCCATGACCCTTCTCAACTTTTTAATACAGGAATTTGAAAATTGAATACAAAATCTGTATTAGTCACCTAAAAAGTTTTTATAAACACAATTGAAAATGTGTGAGTTTGGAGCCACCACCGAAACAGGTTTAATTAATGACCTCAAGCGAGATAATGCAACCTAGAGGCTGAACACAGGTTTGGGCAGCATGACATAAATTGCTTCAAAAGTATGCCCCAGAGATTTGTTGGTTGCCATACAGAAATCTTACAGCACAATAAACGATGTTGAAACCGTGTTAGATCTAGCCATGGTCCCACTAAATTTCGTTTACGCTTATAGGCCGTGACAATCGCTGAAACTCATGGCAACAAAGAGGGCGAATGCTACAGGGAATCCGTTTTCCATTACGTTGCCATTGATTGGTGGATGCACATGATTCCGTTCAGCGCCTCTTGCGATCAAAATGGGCAACTTCCAATCAAAAATTTAAAAAACTTTGAAACGTTGACATTGATTGGTGGATGCACGCGATTCCGTTCAGCGCCTCATGCGGTCAAAATGTGCGACAAATGAAGTTTCGAATTTTTCGAGAATTTCAAGAGCAGACCAGAGTCACATCGGTTGAACACAGAAAAATCATAAATTGTCAAGGCCCGTAAAGCGTCAGCGCCTCAAGTGGGGCCATGATCTAGCTCAGTCAAATCCGCTAGAGATCTAAAACGTGGCATCTTGAGCAGCAATCATTGGTCAATCACAAGCGTTGTTATTCGATGAGTTGAAATGTGGTCTTTTTTTAGCTTCCACGTATCTGTTTAACATATATATAGATAAATGGCAGGCATGAACACTTAAGTCATTTGCCTGCTGTCTTCTTAATACTTTTGCACAATGCAGTTATAGTATCTTCAAGAGAAAAGAAAGAAAAATCGAAAATACTGCTTGTAGTCAGGGGCGTCACGGGGGGGGGAGAAGATACACCTGTTGGCCCGGGCCTGAGCCCGAAGGGGGCCCAATATTTTTTAAAATTAGGTGTGAAATATAGGGGTAAACAATGTGGAGACGAGCCTGGAAAAATCATTTGTGACGGGCTCCAAAATTTCTGTGCACGTCCCTGCTTGTAGTGCATAGTATGTACATATTTTTTAGTTGTGTCCAAATAAATAACGATGTGTTGGTTTAAGACCCCACAAACAGGCACTGTGTTCATTCACCGGTGTTTTGCCGTACTCCGTTGCACCCTCTTTAGAACTACTGCACATCTCAATACGTTTCAGCATAAATTACAAACGGATCACGCCGAAACTCCATGCACTTGATAAACACAGTCAAAACAAACCAAAAACAAAACGAAGAATTAATAATTCACCTGGGCAAAGAGAAAGAGCTTTTGTTCCAGACAGCTACATATCATTCCATCTGCAGTCGTAAACTTGCTCCGCACTCTCTCGCTGTGCCGCACACAACAGAATACTAAACTAAATCATGAAAGCAGAAAATGTAGTTCCTCCATCTTTGATATTTTTTTCCCCGATAAAAGAGAAACAGAGTTTCAGTGTCCACACTGAAGAATAAAATTTAGTAGAAGATTCGAGATCGAAAACTTTTGCAGAAACTGATGAGTTTCTGTAAGACTTTTCTACTACAGGAGGGAGGAAAAGAAGGTTTTCGAATTTGTGCATTTCACTTTGGACATTGGATTTATAACCATATGTTTGCATTCAATTACTAGACACACGAATTTCATGAGACTTGAAACAGAGTTTCTAGAAAAGTAGTATTACTTTCGCACAAATTTTCAAGCCAGAAGTTGGTGTTTCCCTTTTTTTAGGATTGTTGTTCGATTAATATTTCAGGTTGACAATAAATTATGTAAACATGTCTCATTTGATATTTAACCAAAAAATATGTCTAGTCGGCAAAGTAAGAGAAGCTTTTTTATCAACATTTTTTTTTTTTTGTCATTAAACGAAGTTTGTTCCATTATCTTATTGAATAAAATAAGCACGCGAGTTCTATCAATCACGCGATAATCAAGTTCCAACTGTTTTCTTTTCAAAAATAGTGAACGGATTAGGAACAACGATGTTTAGAACATTGATTCTAAAAATATAGGAAGACAAGGTTTCAAACATGCAAAAGTTATAAGTAGTTCCCAAAATTCAGCAAAAGCAAATGTTTTTTTTTTTTTTTTTTCAATGCCATGGTGATAAAGTTCAATTTAACGTAAGAGAACGAGAGTTTTAGTTTCTAAACGTAACAAATAGGTAAGTTATTATCAAAATGAAACAAATAAATAATTAGTTACCAAAACAGACCTTCCCCCCCTTTTTTCTGAACTGGCAAAATAAATAAATAAATAGACATTTTAGCGGTATGTCAATACCAAGCTAATGTTACCTTTTTCTCAAGTGAATTAAAAAAATAAATTAGCGGGCCGAATGCAGCCCATGTGTCGCAGGTTGAGCATTGCTGCTTCATAGTACATATGTCCGTTTTATTTCACCATTGTAACTTGAAATTACAAAAAGTATTTATATGGTTCAACTGGGCCAGTTAATCCCTTGGGTGTCTGACATGGATCAAATGCTATTCTGTTACGCATGCAAATTACTTGTACGTTACATTTACTTGCTGTCATCATATGCAAGGGATAACCAAAATTTGAATGAATATTTAAAGTTTCTCTAAAGCAGTAAGTTCATTTTTGTGCTTGTTAGTCTGTTACGATGGAATTGCTCTGGTAAAGATAGAGAAAGACGAAGCTTAATTTCTACGAGGGCATTTTTTTATCAACTTCCGATGTCGTATAAAAATAAAACTAGTGAGAGTAATTAAATAAATTTATTATCAAACGTTAGGTACATTATTAGTTACTTTTCAACATAATCGCCATTTAAATTGAGGGATTTTTATACCCGGGTACAAGCTTCTTAATACCATCTTCATACAGTGAAACCTGTGTAAGTTGAACACTCGCGGTGCACAACTTTAGTGGTCAACTTACAGAGGTTGATTTATATGATTAGGGCTAATTCCGTGCCTGAAAATAGCGGTCAACTTAAGACAGGTGGTCAACTTCATAGGTTTTACTGTATAAGTTTGCCACCAGTGATTTGAGATGGGTTTTACGGTTTTTTTTTGTAGCCTAACTTGCCAGTTACGATAGTGTATAGGGATGACCTTGAAATCTTAAGAAACTGATCGGATAGGTCCGTAATCGTAAACCTCCAATTGCTTCTTACAGTTTGGTCAACTCGATCAACGAAGTCTTCGTTTGCGACCGACTTTCGTCCTTGGCCCCCTTCATCATGAATGTCACCCCGTCCATCTTTAAATTTCCTACACCAATCACGCACTGCACTGTCACTCATAAAGCTTTCACCGTATACTCGTTTATTCCATTGAACTTAGTTCAATGGTTTATTCTACGGTGAATTTCTGCTGCGGATAACCCTTCAGCTTCCAAGAAGCGACTTGGCGGGAGATTCTATCATGGTAGCCATGTTTATGTGTCGCTAGATAAACTGGTAATGGCGTCGGACGCCCGAAAACGAATGAGGTTGTAGTGGGAGAGGTGCGCAGTCGACTGCTGCGCATTGCTGGCCGATGCCGCTCGCCCTGCCATCTAGCGGCACGATCGGAAGTTGAAAAAAAAACAACCCTCGTAATACTAAGTAGAAGATATAGATCATTCTGTAAAATGAGTTTCAGTGATTTAGGGTAAGTTTGAACCATGTGTGTTAACTTTGCACCACTTCATATTTTTTAGCACATCTGACTTTAAAAAAAAAAAAAAAGCTGTAGAACGCTCAATGCAGTACTCTGCTATTTGTCAACTTTTTATTTTACAAATAAAGTTAGCAACGTTGTTAACAGCTAAAAACAACTCTGAAGTTACTGTTTGAAATTCACTCTTGAACGCTGATCTGAAGTTGTTGAATATCTTTCTGTCTACATAGCAATATTCTACGCAATATAATTACCTATAAAGATTTCGTGGTTGAATTCTGAAATCAAAACAGGGATTTTGAACGTTGCATTTATTTTATTTTATTTATTATTATTATTATTATTTTTTTATTTTTTATTTTTTTTTTTGTGTGGTTTGAAGGTACACTACATTTATTAAAATAATTTATAAAAAACCTATTTCTCACACATTTCAAAGCAACCTTAAATGTCAAAATAACAGGGGAAAAAATATCAAACTCGGTTCATCTGTTAAGGAGCTATGATATCACAGACAGATGCACAGATACACAGACACGTCAAGCTTAAAACTCCCTTCCTGGTTGCTTCGGGGGTAAAAACACGTATGAGGAAGTAGATAAATAAAACAAAATTGTTGTATCAAAATTACCCCGAATGACTAATAAAAGCTTCAATTTTTAAAGGGCAAGGCCGAATCTAGCTACGTGCTCCCCATGGGCAGACCTGAAAATCTGCTGCTTTTCTTCCTTCTTCCCCTATCTAATTTGTGATTACGCCCTGAAAATATTTCATTTTCATGGTATGTATCAGGGAAAAAAACTGTCATTACAGAAAATTAAATTTACTGATATTTTGTTTTCAGTGTTTCTAAAAAATGAAAAGAAAGTAAAATTTCCTGCCTACTCTGCCTATTAAAAAATTCAGCTTCGTTAAATAGAAGCGATAACAAGGATTAATTTTCAAAACAAGAACAAGAAACTTTTTCATAGATGGCTAGGTGAACAGTTTAAAAAAGGAGCGAGCGATGAAAAAACTCATTTCTTAAGATGCGAAGACAAAAATGAGATATTATGAAGGTTTACTTCCAGGGACAGATAAAGGCATGGGCCTAGGGTATCAATATTTTGGGGGCACCAAATCTGTAACTGAAGCTTTTGCAAAATGGAATAAATTTAAATCGCACCATAGAAAGAGCAAATATTAAGTCTAGGAGAAAAAAAACCATCTACTTAAAATTACAACCTCTTTCACAAATTCCAAGGCCACTCCAGGCTTAATACTATATTTTATTGCATTTTAAATAATATTTAAGAGGGGTCTTTTATATTTATGTCATATTGCTACCAGGTACCAGGCAAAAGTTTTACAACATCTCGTAATTTAATGTTTTCGTAATTTATAATGCAATGTAAGACATTACCTATTACATTATAATATAAGTAAGGGGAGATACCAAATGAAGTTCATCCCCATTATCCTTAGAAGTCTTAGTCGGGCCCGGTTAGCTCCTAAAACAACAGCGAGAGAAAGAACTAAAATTAATTTTTAAAAAAGCAGAATAACTTTATCCACTAAAACTAGCTATTTTCCAACAAAACTACAGGTCGCAAGTGCAACATCGCAGTATATTTTCAAATCTGATCCTGACAACATAAATGGGACGCTTTAAGGATAAGTTCAAAAGAGAGCGGAGCTTATTGTTTTAATTCCTGCTGATTAACTCGATTTGCTGAAGCCGATGATTCTAAATTTGGAAACATCTCCGATAATAACAGCTGGAACTGACACCATTACGGATAGTCTACCCCTGAATTTCGAAATCTCTTTTCGCAAGATGAAAGTATAACAGTTTTGCAAAGAAACATTCATATTTCAATGCAAATCTCACCAAAGAAGACATTATTCAGTCACGAGGGCCGTAAATTTATCTTCGGGTGCCATTCTGAGACATTCGTTCTTTCGCGAGCTGGAATTCCCGGCAGGAAAACATCACTCGAACAAAGGAATTTCCATATAATCCATTTGCTCATAACAAATGGAATCTCACTGCGAAATTCTCCAAAACAGACAAACACGCAGTGCACACTATTTAATTCATTGTTCGAACGTTTCCGCTTAAAATTCTAAACGGAATTAATCCCTGCTCGCGCTTGGTAAACAAGACTTCATAATGCTTTAACTGAAAGTGCTTTAAATATGTTGAATGAAGCAATTAGGAAGCAAACAGGTGTAAGTGCCAATTAGGAGAATAACTAATACAAGCGATGGTATTAGCAGGCCCTTTATTTAAGGGTGTTAGGAAAGGTACTACCTTCCGGCATTGAAAAATTGATTTATTTACGTATATGAGTGGGCGTGGTTCTGATGTTTTTTTCAAAAATAATTTGCATCAAATTTTCATTTCAACCTTTTGCCTCTTGTCTGGAAATATTCGAAATGACGAGCCTGAGAACTAGTAGCCCTAATTTAGTAGGTGCTTCAGTGCAGCATGATTTAGAAAAACATTTCAACGAAAGCCTCAGCTTAAGGATTTAATTTTGCACGCGTTTCGATCAGAACTTAAAAAGTCCCACCTGTATCAGCCGGAATTCATAAAATATTTAAAAGCGAGTCCAAAAAAAAAAAAAAGCCGCCACTTTGTTTCCCACGCGAGAGCTCATATTTTTTTCAAAAGTAATAATTTTAAAAAGTTACTGAACAAAATTTTTTGTTTTGGAAATCACAAATTATACGTTTACGATTTCATAAGCAACACAATTTTGTCCATTACCCTTTCAAATTATTAATAATTACAATTCAAACAACAGACATTTTTGAACAAAATTAGTTCAACTTAAAAATTAAATTATTCAATCAAAATTTGAGATAATCAACTACAAAAGAGAAGTCCTTAATTCTACCTTAAAAACAAGCTTTATACACTCCCTGGCCAATGAATTAGAAACCTTTGAGATTTGAATGCGTGCACTGCGAGAGGGTCTGGGGATGGAGTACCATGATATGGAGCATGTTCTGCTAGTATGGAAGTGGTGCCTTGGTGTTCCTCGATGGTAAACAAACAGTCATGCGATACAGTTGAGGCAAACCTAACCTGGCAGTATTGTGAAGGCTACGCGGATCCTAATCACAGAATTACGACGCTGCCAGGTTAAGCTTGCCCCAACTATAGATATACTGGCAGATGAAGTGTACTCTGCAATGTTGCATTTTTATTAGTCCATGGACGATAATGCAACTATACATCATGCCAGAAGTGCTGAAAATTGGTTCATTGAGCATCAGTCTGACTTCCAACACCTACCCTGGCCACCGCATAGCCTAGATCTTAATCCCATAGAAAATGTGTGGGATATGGTGGAAAGACGCATCGGACAGCACTCTCCTCTTCCATCCAATTTACTAGATCTAAAAAGCTGCATTGCCAATGCATGGAATTCTCGGGATGTAAATGCACTCCAGAAGCCCGTAGACTTGATGCCCAAACGAATCGGAGCAGTTATCCGTGCAAAAGGTGGTCCAATAAGATATTGATCTTGGTTTTCTAATTCATTAGCCAATAAGTGTGTTATTTATACATATACATGGCTGTTTTTTCTTTTTTTAATTCATGACATTTTTACATCCCAATATGTCCTTTCACCTTTATTTCGTTGTTTGAAAATCAATTTTCCCCACTGATAAAACTGGTTAGGTGTTTTATTCCAAAATATCTTCTTATGGAACGACTCTATAAATCCCTGAAAGAATAAAGTCATCAGCGAACTGCGTTCCAATTAGAACATCTTCACGAAATTTCATTCAAATCTGATTTCCTTAAATCGAAGCAACCCAAAGAATACAGCGTGGGAAATCCTATTTACAGAAGAGGAAAAAAAAAAAAAAAAGCACGAGCTTCAACCTCAATCTCCACAAGCACCCAACCACCACTCAGCGCAAAGAAACAACTGCTTGCTCAGTTCGCCCTTGGAAAACGCAAATAAATGCGTTCTCGAAGCTCGTAATGGGTTTCGTTGCCGACATTATTCACGATTACGGACACACAAGTGGGTGTACAGTCATTGCGGTCGAACACAACGCTCCCTTTGTGCTCTCCCCGAAGAGAAATCTAGTGCCACCGAATGTCCTTTTAGAATATCACTTGCGACGCTTTTAAACGCGGAGCGAATTGCAAAGCCGATATTTATTGCAAAACGACCGTAATTGTTATCGATTTCAGCTCCCCGGAGGAGATACCTTTCATTTGCGATTTTGACAGAATGGGAAACACAAGGAAAATACATTATAAAATAATGGCATATCGCTTGTCACAATGATTTTACCTCAAACTTGACGGAGTAAGAGTTGCTGATATTAATTCATGCAGGCGGACCAAATAAATCAGTACCAGATGGAAAAATAACCCCATTATGTTTAGGTTTAATCTGAACGAAGATCATTGATTTTGTGATTAGAATGTTTTACAAGCACAACGTCGAGTCAATTATGTAACATAACATCATTCATTTTTAATGGACATCCTCAATGATAGCCTCTCATGATTTCCTCCACGGGGGGAAAAAAGAAAAAAAATTAAAATGAAAAAAAGATAAAAAAAAAAAAAAATCCCTAGTATGTTGTGGCCATCACGAAACGTTTTTCCATTTCTTTAGTATGAATACGTAATTTTTTAAAATTATCCAAGGACGACATTCCCTGAGAGTGAAAAGCACCAAAATCTCAGTAAACATCCTTCCATTAAGGTCAATCTGTGTACCAATTTTTACTTGAAGCTTGGCATTACTTATGAAGTATAAAAATAAAGATTAAAGAGAAAAAAGTTCGATTGCACCATCTCCTTTGAAACGTTTGGGGGCCAAAAAAAAAAAAAAAAAAAAAAAAATCAGGGCACTGTTATCTACTGAGGTCCACACGAGCAGGGCTGTGGAGTCGGAATTGGATTGATTTTGAGGTAAAGGAGTCGGAGTGGGGAGTAGAAGGTTTAAACGTCCAACGGTCGGAGTAGGTCATTTTCCATCAAAATCTACAACTCTGCTAGTGCTTGCGGAGTCGGAGTCAAAGGTTCTAAAATTTCCGGAGTCGGAGTCGAATATTTTCCCTCTGATTCCACAGCCCTGCACACGAGAACCGATTTTTGTTTGAATCTTTTATTATTTCGTGACAACAAAGGTCAGGTAAACGAGAAAAACCTAAATTGTGTCTAAAATGAAGTGGTCCGTTTCCACTTCCATTTCATCTGCCATTTCCCCGTGGTCAAGGTATATCAGATTCCGTTCTTCATCAACAAGTTCAGGCAAAGCCCGCAAAATAAAATAAAAATTAATAGCCGTAGTAAAAAATGCTAGCAGTAAGCCAGCAGAAGCGTCGAAACAATATTTCCAGCAATGAATCCACCCTTTCAAATACAAAATTCTTTATGGACATATTTTGAAGAAATTGCAAGCCAACAATAAATGTGAAGACTCAGCAGAAGAAAACAAAGAATTGACGGTTACGTTTTCCAACTGCTATTAGAAAGAACATATTGTCCTTTCAAAGTAGTGAGAGCAGCGGCGCACGCAAACCATGTCACTCAAATGAAAATTAGACATGAACACACGAACCAATTTACGGTAAGTCAAAAAAGACTAAGAAAAATTAATGTTCTTAACTAAAGAGGCATTTTTCGCGCCATTTATTTCGAACTTAAAGATCTCCGTAGGTGTATAATACATTTTTTTTGCAACCTAATTTATGTTTGATCCTTAGCTAAAATTGATTATTATTATTCTGCAGTGATTTGTGTTTGATTCTCAAGTATAAAATTAGCACAATCACACGCGCGAGCGTGCACACACACACACACACACACACATACATATAGTATATCCCCGATTTAACGATTGTCAAGAGACTGCAAAAGTTAACGTTATATCAAGGATATCGTTAAATCGAGGAGCATAGACATTCACTGCAGTCAAATCCGGACTAGCAAAATGTACCATTTAATTGAGGAAATCGTCAAATCAGTGTTCTTAAATCGAAGTTATACTGTAGATACATACGAATACAAAAAAAAAAAAAAAAAAAGGAGGGGGGGGGAATACCAACGATATTCTTACTTTTCTGCAATGACATTGGATAGAAAATGTCAATAGGCATACTTGTCGACCAATCCTATTTTAGCATTTGATCTAAATGCAGGACCAACTTGTTTAACGACAGATGGGAGGAATCACGTCCTTGCTCATTGAGCCCTTTGAGAAGGGAAAAAAGTTAACTAATCCCTGCTCTAATGCTCTAAGACTGATCCAATTCTCGGGAGTTATTTTCACATCACAAATAGACGACAGCCTTTTTCCAGATAATTGTTCCTCAATTTCGGACTTCAGGAAAAAGAAATACGTAGATACAGGGCAGCAGTTCTGAGCTGTATGAGAGTAGCTCGGAACTTACTAGGGAACAGTACGAATAGTGAAATAACGATTCATACTGTCCAACCACGGATTGCATGGAATTTTCAAACTTCCAGATAAGACGAATCTATGTGAATAAGGGGGGAAAATAAAAATTTTATGTGCGTATTCCGCTCATTTGAATGAGACTCTGCTTCTGCAAAAGCTGACATCGGTGAAAAATAATAAATTTGTCCATTTCTGGCTGTAAAACGGATGTTTGTCTTTCCATACAATCCGTGGTCAGACAGTACATATTTTCCTTCACGTCCAATATTGATTCCTTCCAATCTGGCATAAACAAACATCCAAATTTAAGATTTTCCCGAAAATGTACCAGATGATTTTTGATATCCTGACGCAAAAAGTTTTGAATTTCCGGATTTTTAATGCTGTCATTCGGCTGATATCAGCAATGCTTGCTGAATGTTCAAAATTGTTCCCATTTATTGCAATTAAATCATAAAGGGCGCTGCACGGCATGTAAACAGAGAGCGAACTTTATCGCGTAAAAATGAGGCTCTTGAGAGAGCAATCAAAATAAAGAGTAAAACTATACAGTCCGTGGGTTTTATGAGTTTATAAGTTATTGGGAAACGGTCGACTAGAAGGGACATTGAATGCTCTTTGCAGGAAACAATCCTCTGTGGAAAAAAAAAAAGTTTTTATAAATTCATTAAAAAAAAAAAAAAAGGCGGTAGGTATGTCAGTCATTTAGTGGAGTCAGGAGGCTATTCCGCCTCCCTGTCTTTGAGAAATCGTACGGTATCAATGTACGGTAGAACTTTCATTATTCAATCTTCATTTATCCCGATTAAATTTGCAGACTATTTATAAAAAAAAAAAACGTACATTCACATAAAAGTTAACTTAAAAGTACGCTGGCAAGAACGAAACTCTAAGCACGCCAAAAATTCGCTTTTCAGCCTATTTTCCAGTATATATATATAAAAAAAAGTTAATGCATCTTGAAAAAAAAAAAAAAAAAAAAAAGAAAAGAAAAAGAAAAAAAACTGTTAAAAAAAAATAAGTAAAAAAATTAAATAAATATTGAAAAATTAAAATGTGAAAGTAGGGTTTTTGAAATGGGGAAAATGTATCTGACGGTCGGTCTGCCCCCTCCACCCCTATAACTTTTGAGTAAATAGTCCGATTCGAACAAACTTTTTTGTTCAAAAGATCTTAGTGAAGACACCTCATTTCTATATTTCGCTTTTTCATTTGAACAATTTTTTGTTCAGTTTTGAACACATTAAGAAAACTTAACATTAGCGTCTACGAGGAAATTTAAGGCAAATATAGATCCCGAACGGAAAGGCGGATTTGCTTCAACGAAATTTGTTGGAAAAAGCTCTTGAATAATATGTATTTTTACTTTCTTCTATATCTAATATATAGAAGAAAGTATTGGATTCGTGCAAATTTTCGAATTTCGAATTTTGACGAATTCGAACGTTTTGAGGTGTGCTGAGTCCATTTCGACTATTTTTACTTTCTTCTATATCTAATATATAGAAGAAAGTATTGGATTCGTGCAAATTTTCGAATTTCGAATTTTGACGAATTCGAACGTTTTGAGGTGTGCTGAGTCCATTTCGACTATTTTTGGAAAATGTCTGTCTGTCGGTGTGTGTGTGTGTATGTATGTATGTGTGCATGTATGTGTGTCACGTCTGTGTGTGACCAGTTTTTTGTGGCCGCTCTACAGCAAAAACTACCGCATGAAATCGAACGAAATTTGGTACACATATATGCCCGTATGTGAACTTGTGCCCATTGGTTTTTGGCGCGAATTCCTCCAAGAGGGGTGGAGCAATGGGACGTTTTTTGAGTTACACGTGCTTGCTATTCCTCAGGAAGTAACTGGCGGAATCAAACAAAATTTGGTTTATATGTTGCCATTAACAGGAACAGGTGCTGATTCAATTTTGGTGTCAATAACTCAAACGGGGGTTGAGCTATAGAACGTTTTTTGGTCGTCAATTGTGACTGCTGTATCTCAAGAAATAATGAACGGAATGAAAGAAAAATTTATCGGCAAGTAGCCCTTAGTGGGTATAAGAGCTGATTTTATTTTGGTGTCAACAGCTAAAAAGGGGGTAGCGCAATCGCCCGTTCTTTTTTTCCATTGTGAGTACCCTATCTCAAGAAGTAATGCTACGTTCTGGTTGAAATTTGGAATATATGTGAATCCATACGTAAACAGGCTTTGGTTCAATTTTGACGCCAATCGCTCCAAGAGGTGTTGATTTTTTTTTTTTTTTTTTTTTTTTTTTTGCGAATAAAAATAGCTTTATTAATGCAACAATAAGAAAGATAAATCGTAATAGATTGTCGTCTGCGTATTTCTCGTGATTTTAATTGTATGGAAATGATCGGAAATATTATCTCAATGATTTAAAATTTTTAACTGTTGCCATCTTATGTTTGTTAACAAATAAAATATTTGTAATTAATTCAAGCAAGGCTTTTAAAATAACTTTCAATTTTCGCTCTTTGCTTTGCTTTTGCAATAATGCAGACATTGGGATGGTCGTCAAGTTTTTACTTTCTTCTATATCTAATATATAGAAGAAAGTATTGGATTCGTGCAAATTTTCGAATTTCGAATTTTGACGAATTCGAACGTCTTGAGGTGTGCTGAGTCCATTTCGACTATTTTTGGAAAATGTCTGTCTGTCTGTGTGTGCGTGTGTATGTATGTATGTGTGTCACGTCTGTGTGTGACCAGTTTTTTGTGGCCGCTCTACAGCAAAAACTACCGCATGAAATCGAACGAAATTTGGTACACATATATGCCCGTATGTGAACTTGTGCCCATTGGTTTTTGGCGCGAATTCCTCCAAGGGGGGTGGAGCAATGGGACGTTTTTTGAGTTACACGTGCTTGCTATTCCTCAGGAAGTAACTGGCGGAATCAAACAAAATTTGGTTTATATGTTGCCATTAACAGGAACAGGTGCTGATTCAATTTTGGTGTCAATAACTCAAACGGGGGTTGAGATATAGAACGTTTTTTGGTCGTCAATTGTGACTGCTGTATCTCAAGAAATAATGAACGGAATGAAAGAAAAATTTATCGGCAAGTAGCCCTTAGTGGGTATAAGAGCTGATTTTATTTTGGTGTCAACAGCTAAAAAGGGGGTAGCGCAATCGCCCGTTCTTTTTTTCCATTGTGAGTACCCTATCTCAAGAAGTAATGCTACGTTCTGGTTGAAATTTGGAATATATGTGAATCCATACGTAAACAGGCTTTGGTTCAATTTTGACGCCAATCGCTCCAAGAGGTGTTGATTTTTTTTTTTTTTTTTTTGCGAATAAAAATAGCTTTATTAATGCAACAATAAGAAAGATAAATCGTAATAGATTGTCGTCTGCGTATTTCTCGTGATTTTAATTGTATGGAAATGATCGGAAATATTATCTCAATGATTTAAAATTTTTAACTGTTGCCATCTTATGTTTGTTAACAAATAAAATATTTGTAATTAATTCAAGCAAGGCTTTTAAAATAACTTTCAATTTTCGCTCTTTGCTTTGCTTTTGCAATAATGCAGACATTGGGATGGTCGTCAAGTTTTTTCATGTGTAATTTTGTTTTTGTTGGGAATATTGCTTCCTCGTCAAGCATGGGGAGGGATCAGAAAAAAAAGAAAAATATAGAAGAAAGTTTCGTGATGGCCACAACATACTATACTTCGTTTCACAGTAAGTTGGCACTGAAGGGAAAGCTAGGCGAGCCGAATTGCAGCCGTTGTCAAGGGAACGAGGTTACTCTGCGTAGGGCGCGTGCCAGTCAGCGGCGCGACTTGCCGAATTTGGCGAGGGAAAAATAAAATATAAAATACCAAGAACGAAACAACTATCCTTGAAGTTTTCAAAGAAATTACATTTGTCTCAAATATATTTCATCATATTTTTATCACAAATGCAAGGCTGTGAATGGGATTTCATTTTACAGCGGCGGAGAGCTATCGGTCACAAAGTAATTAACAAATAATTCTGAATGATTAAAAAATTAGCAGGAAAACAAATAAAAAGTAATAATTAAAAGAAGAGAATATGCTCTGAAAGACGCATACTCTGTCTCTGGTGATTTCTTCGTTCGCTGATAAAAAGCATGTGCCCTCTCGTCAAAATACGGACCATCCAGTATGTATACATCATCTATTTCAAAAGGAAAAATAAGACGACCGAAGTTGATATATGTAAGGAGAACGTTAGCACACAGCTGTGAACATTTATCCATAGTAATAATGGGTACCAAAGGCATAGAAAAGAACCGCGTTCTTTTCAGAAGTATAACAAATGAAAAACTATCATGCATGTTCTCCAAAGCGCATCTTCGTTTTTCTATTGCAGATCCTCAGAATTCGCTAAAGGCTGTTCATCAACAAGCCTTTAGCGAAAAAAAAAAAAAAAATGTTAATTTTCAGTCCTTGCCTGCAATTTTATTAGTTTGTTAAGAAGTGGATCTTTTACCTTGCCTCTGACATGGAAATGGTATTCCATATGTGCCTCCTCTTATCCATATCTTATGTATATATAAATTTATAGCTTCTTTTTACAACTTGTGCTTTCAGAAAAAATGACTAAATTAAACTGAAATTGCCATTTAAAAATAAAACTTAGCTTTCGGGACAAAATTGATTGCATATTTGAAATAATCTGCAACCTTTGTTACCCCCCATATTCTTTACCTCTGTTTTGAATAACTTCTCTTTAATTTTTCACATGCTCTCGACTTGTTCTCTGGAGTTGAGAAATGCATCCTAAGTTCGTTTAAATCTTTGCAACAAAAAAAGAACTCTTAATGTTTATAGATTATTTTCCATAATCCCTCTGATTTAAAAATCCGACTGTGCCAATGCCAACCATTTCTTCGGAATTCGGAAAAGGTGCCATTGTGTCTTTTTATACATATGTATATAAATCAAAGAAGTACCTTTGTGCAGAAAAGTAAAAGAAAATGTAACAATGATAATTCGTTACAGACACCTGTTTTGAGGTTTCAAGGATCCCATTTTTCATCGAGAAAAAAAAAAAGATCGTGTTCACTTTTCTGCATTAAAACTGGGTGTTCCTTGAAACCCCGAAACACCTGTCTGCAATTCTCGGCAAATTTGTGTAACTCAGCGTTGTTTTATTATCTAAAATAACATACTTCAACTCTGTACACGCGTTTTCCTTTTATACTCTAGTAATAACGGTGAAGATCCAAGATTAAATAACCAGTTTTCGAAAAAAAAAAAAAGATTGCCCTTTCTAAAAAAAATTATTCAAATAAAAAAATTTAGAAACTTTATGGGAACAATTAGCTATTACTGCATTTCGGAGCTCAGAGAAGATATTAATTTTGAATTTTTCAAAAAAAAAAAAAAAAAAGGTCGATTTTAAGCTCAACTTATTTATGAAAAAAGTTAAAAATAATAAACGAAAATGCATCGAGGTTTGTGCAAATAGAAAAGTTATGGCTCTCAATTTTGCGTGACTGTGAAATTATATGATTAACCCCGAAACTCAGTTTATTAAAAATTATTTTACTAACCCTTAGCGTAGTTAATGTAGCCTACTTTATAGGTATATTTTGGGAGTGAGTAAATTTACTTAATATAAAAAATTAATTTAAGGCAGGGGTTCTAAACCTGGAGAGGGTGGGGCGAATTAATTTCGTATTTCAAGGGAGATGTGTATGTTTCAAATTTAAAGTGAAAAAGTAAAACTTCTTCATGCAGCAGTTCATCGGTGTAAATTTGTAATAGTGAATCTGTACATACGTGTGTAAGAGCATTATATTTTTTTCCTCCATAAACTTTTCAAACGATCCAAAAAAGAAAAGAAGAAAAAAACGACTTTTGCCGTAGCAAGGATTTGTACACAACAAGTATTCGTTACATTCAAACAAAATTCGGGTTTCTTTCATTTTTTCACAATAATTTTCTTGAAGTTTGGGCTCATTATGTAAGAAACGAAAGCTATTTAAAACTACCAAGTAAAATAAATCTCGAATTCAAAGAAAAAAAATCCCATTGTATTTGTAATTGCAGCAAGTAAATAATTGAAAATTAATATTTTCATTTCATTTTTTATTTCTTACTCACGAAAACTGTTTTTAAAAATGTATTCAATTGCTTGGAAATAACGATGGAAAGCATAAATGAGAAAAAGACCAGGCAGAAATGCTTTGACCACAATAAGGAGAGTTCTTTCAAGAGTCATAATGACAATCAGATGTTTTTCCTTGGGCGATGCGAAGTGGGGAGAAACGAGTTCTGGGGGGTTTGCCGTTCCACAGGAAGCCCGCCAAGGTTAACCTTGAAAACTCAAGTCTTCGCCAAGACAAAGTCGAGTTACGGCGCTTTGATTTTCCTTTCGTAATCAAATTCTTATAAATTAAGTATATTTAACACACAACAACTTCAACTATATGTCTCAACCACATACATTCTCTATTTTTTTCACATCATTTGGGAATTTACACCCGTTTAAACCTCCAAATTTACTAGAACTACTTCTCATCGCGGAGTAACACATCTCGTACCTTTCCCTTCAGTGCCAACTTAGATTGGAATATACTATAGTTTCATGTGTAATTTTGTTTTTGTTGGGAATATTGCTTCCTCGTCAAGCATGGGGAGGGATCAGAAAAAAAAGAAAAATATAGAAGAAAGTTTCGTGATGGCCACAACATACTAGTTAAATTTAGCTATATTAAGGGTATTTTTTGGACATTAGCGTCTACTGGAGATTTTTAAACAGTTTTATCTAAGAAACCAATAACATTTAAAACATTTTTTTTTAGTACCAAAAAGAAAACATTGTGCAGATTATGAGAACCTTCTCAATTTTAGGTTTCAAGAAAAAGGAAAAAGTTATTAATAAAAATCGATATACCATATTTCGTAAATCTAACACTGATGCGTGTTAGATAAATATGATTGAATTAAAATGAAAGGCGTTCAAAGCGTAAATCATTTACCAGGGCTGCGGTGTCGAAGAGAAAATAACTAACTCCCAACTCCGACTCATAGAATTTTAGAGCTTTCAACACCGACTCTGACTCCGCAATCATATCAGAAATGAAAGCTCGGGGAATAAAATAGACTTTTCTTTTTGAGAAAAATTATTTATTTGAGTCGAATTTCTTTTTTTCTAAAATGTATTTATTTATTTAATTGTTGGCAACGGAGGAAAATAACATCCGAGGTGTTTCATTTTTTCCCAAAAAGAAAGAGCAAAAAACTTTTTTTTTTGTTTGACAAAATGTATTTATATTTTATGTGCTTTTTTTATTATTATTATTATTGTTTCATTTTTCTTTGTTTTTAAACAGGTTTTTTTTTTATAGAAGAAGTATATTAGCTGCATTGTTTTAAAAGTGCTACTACCTTATTTGTTCGGAAATTTATTTTTACTTTCTTCTATATCTAATACATAGAAGAAAGTATTGGATTCGTGCAAATTTTCGAATTTCGAATTTTGACGGATTCGAACGTTTTGAGGTGTGCTGAGTCCATTTCGACTATTTTTGGAAAATGTCTGTCTGTCTGTGTGTGTGTGTGTGTGTGTGTGTGTGTCACGTCTGTGTGTGACCAGTTTTTGTGGACGCTCTACAGCAAAAACTACCGCATGAAATCGAACGAAATTTGGTACACATATGTGCCCCTATGTGAACTTGTGCCCATTGGTTTTTGGCGCGAATTCCTCCAAGGGGGGTGGAGCAATGTGACGTTTTTTGAGTTACGCGTGCTTGCTATTCCTCAGAAAGTAACTGGCGGAATTAAACAAAATTTGGTCCATATGTTGCCATTAACAGGAACAGGTGCTGATTCAATTTTGGTGTCAATAACTCAATTGGGGGTTGAGCTATAGAACGTTTTTTGTCGTCAATTGTGACTGCTGTATCTCAAGAAATAATGAACGGAATGAAAGAAAAATTTATCAGCAAGTAGCCCTTAGTGGGTATAAAAGCTGATTTCATTTTGGTGTCACCAGCTAAAAAGGGGGTAGCGCAATCGCCCGTTCTTTTTTTTCCATTGTGAGTGCCCTATCTCAAGAAGTATTGCTACGTTCTGGTTGAAATTTGGAATATATGTGAATCCATATGTAAACAGGCTTTGGTTCAATTTTGACGCCAATCGCTCCAAGAGGTGTTGATTTTTTTTTTTTTTTTTTGCGAACAAAAATAGCTTTATTAATGCAACAATAAGAAAGATAAATCGTAATAGATTATCGTCTGCGTATTTCTCGTGATTTTAATTGTTTGGAAATGATCGGAAATATTATCTCAATTATTTAAAATTTTTAACTGTTGCCATTTTATGTTTGTTAACAAATAAAATATTTGTATTTAACTCAAGCAAGGCTTTTAAAATAACTTTCAATTTTCGCTCTTTGCTTTGCTTTAGCAATAATTCAGACATTGGAATGGTCGTCAAGTTTTTGCATGTGTAATTTTGTTTTTGTTGGGAATATTGCTTCCTCGTCAAGCATGGGGAAGGATCAGAAAAAAAAGAAAAATATAGAAGAAAGTTTCGTGATGGTCGCAACATACTAGTTTACACATGTATCAGATGAGAGAGGTACATTTTGTTTTTAGAAGTCAGCATTAAATATTAATAAGGTATGTTTGGCACAATTTGCAGTTTTAGCTAATTAAGAGAATATTTCTTAGATGCTGGAAAGTCTGTTGTTGTTTACAATCCTTCATTGATCCAGCGGCAGCTAGATCAGATTCATGATGCCATGAACCCTAGCGAAGTCAAGCAGCAGTAGTGGGCTAGCACAGACATCTGCCAGAGTGAACCCCAAACAATCAAGGATGTGGTCGGGGGATGCCGGTTTCAGATTGCATTTACTGCACAAAGAGAAGATCTTACACCCAGAGTCGAAAATCATGTTCTTCAGATAACCACTTAATGAGTCTCGAGACGGCCGTTTGATCATGTCTGTCACCCTCGAAATCTAACGAGCCTCCCGGGGTCTCCCTGCAGTACCAGGGATGGGCGGGAGGAGTGATCCAGACTTGCCTGTCTCCTTGTTTCTTCATAGAGAAAATTTCCTTATAAGTTAATGTGAAGTCCTTGTTGGGCAACTCTGAACAACCTCTTTTAGCCAAGATGTCTGCGGCTTCATTGCCATGGATGTTTAGATGAGAGGGAATGCACTGTAAGTGGACTTCCCTTCCCTTGCTTAGATTTTTGAGATGGGTGATAATCTGAATACCCACAAGGTCGCACACACTGCTCCAGTTCTGTAGGTATTGAATTGAGCTCCGACTATCAGTAAGGATCCAAATGTCACCATATTTAGTGTTATTAGTCACCATACAATCGGGCTCACACAAGGTCTTAGAGAGGACTGCTCTACTGAATTAGAAATTATCTTCATATTATCAGCCAAACTAAATGGGCTATATTTCTTTAATCTTTGATTATTTATCCAATTACACAAATATTCTGATGTTCTATTATGGTTTCCAGAGCTGCGTTATTTATTAAAATATTTAACCAAGTTAGAGTTTCTTTCAAGACCAAGTGGTGGAAGATTTGCCTCATAGAGTACAATGTCGTTCGGGCAGCTGCTTTTCAAACCTGTTATGATAAGAGATGCACATAACTGAACCCTCTCCAATTTGGAGAGATTCGTTAAAGAGGCGCTGAAGTATACTGGGGACTAGGGTGGTCCAAAATTTCGAAGGTGAAAATTTTTGAGTCCTACCCTCCCATTTTGTTCCAATGTATTAAAAAATAAATCAGACAAAATTTGAAAACATTTCGATAATATTTAGAGGTAGCTCAACGCAGATTAAGTTTTCATCATTGCTGAATAGAACACATACGATACACGACCATTGACCTCACTAAGGTAAAATATAATTGCTATTTTTATTAACAAGAAAATAATTGCTTTATAAAATTGCTATTTTATATAGAGAGTTAACAATAGCCATTATGAAAACACTTTTGTAAATACATAAAATCTATTCCTTTAACAGTCGTGATCAAATAAATTTTCAACTTGGTGTTGCTTATGTATGTATTCTTAATTGTTTTGGTTTTGATTTCCCCGCTGTTGGAATGGCAGTTTGCACTTACTTTTGAAATGCATATGTCTCTTTTCTTTAAAATAACTGAGCATGTCAAATACATCAATTAGATCAAAATCAGAGGTTTATCTTCTTAGTTCAACCATAAGTGAGCTGACAGGTAGTAAACTACCTTCAATTCATATGGCATTGGATATGTTTTTTCATAACCATTTTGATTTAAAGAAAACCGTTAGAGAATCTTCAAGAAATACAATAGAAGAAATAACAAAATTTTGACAGAAAGCCAGAATACCCGTACAAAGACCCCAGAACTGTCAGCCCAAGTTAGAAAAACTTTATTAACAATGGAAGTTATTGAAAAACAAAACAAAAACAGCAGTACAATGATACAAAAAAAAAAAAAAAAACAAAGAAGGTGAGCTTTGCAGGACTGGGGCCTAACTGACAAAGTTTCTGCAATGTGCTTTGTCAACAAGTGTCAATACTGGGAAAAGCAGGGGTACCCATGTTTTACTAGAGCAAAATCTAAAGAAAAGGTTACTATATTTTCCATGTCGACATCACATTATGGAATTAATTACTGGTGTGGTGTTTAATAAATGTTTCGGTTTTTCTTCCGCACCAGACGTACCTCTTTTTAAACGATTCCAGGCCTACTGGGAATTTATAGACAAATACATCATAGGCATCAACAATAAGGACATTTTAGCACAAGTGACAGATGTAAAGGATGGTACAATAGTATTTGCTGAAAGATTACTACGACACGCAAGTGAGAGATGATTATCGAGAATGTCTGAACTATGCTTAATATTTCTTGGTAAAGCTCTTCCACATGGTATCAAATTTACAGCACCTGGGGCTATGCATCATGCTAGATGGCTGTCTAAAATTTTGTATTGTTTCAAAATATGGATGTTTAGCTGTCATTTTACCATCACATCAATAGAAGAAAAGGGATTGCAAAAAATATGCATATTTGTTGTACGTGTGTATTTAAAGGCTTGGATGACTGCTTCTATGCCTCAAAATGCACCGTATAACGATTTTAATGAAATCTTTATTGAAGTATAAAAATATTGATGAAGACATAAGCAAAACTGCAAAGCAGAAATTTGTTAATCACCTGTGGTATTTGTCAGAAGAGCTTGGGGCATGAGCTCTTTTTGCCAATAAAGTGCCACACTGCATTAAAAGACAGATGGTGAAGGCAATGAATGAAGTAAACGTGAAAAATAATGTGGTGAAGCGCCCTAAGATTTTGCTAAAACATTTTATGGATACGAAATTTGAAGAACTTGTGACAAAGGGGTCAATTTCATTTTTTCAAAGCATTGGTTTGCCTGATACCTTCATCCATGTAGATCCAGAAATCTGGGAGCTTCAGGAGGATTTTAAGAAAGCAAAAAGGATTATTCAAGGAATTTCAGTGGTTAATGATAATGCTGAAAGGGGTATAGCCCTTATAAAAGAGTTTAATGGAAAAATGACACGCAATGAAGAACAATTCCAATTCTTGTTGCAAGTTGTCGCAGAACATTGACGACCTTATCACGGATGTAAAAAGCAGAGTTTATAATGTGTACTAAAGAAAGCCATATACATAACTGTTGAAATATTATTATGTAACTATTTTTAACTGACAAAATGATGGCAATTTTAATTAAATAAATTATGCACTTTTCCTAGCATCAATTTTATTTCTCTCTGCATTTATGGCATAAAATGGTAAAACCCGGAACTTTGAGGCTGTTGAGCTACCTCTAAATGTTAAAATTATGAGCTCAAACTTTACAATAATTATTTTTTACTCAGATGGAACCAAATGAGGGGGTAGAACCAATAAAAATCAGGAATTTTTTAAAAAGGGCCTTTTTTGGACCACCCTACTGGGGACCCATACTCTAGAATAGGTCTAATAATAGCAATATACGTTGCCCTGAGTGTTTTTGCATCAACACCCCAATTTCTTCCACAGATGTACTTAAGGATGTTCAGTCTCTTGCGACTCTTATTGACCAAATGTAGTAAGTGTCCATTGCACGTGATCTCTAGATCCAAAACGAAACCCAGGTACTTAGGGTGTATGACATATGAGAGAAGCTGGTTATTAAAGAGAATATGGGGGCGATACGAGTAAAGATGTTTATTCGTAGTAAAGAATCCCGTATATGACTGAAACATTAAAAACCAGTTTGAAGTCATCTGCAAAGTTCTTCACATCAATTAACGTTGAATTTAGAGTTGATTCTATAAGACTGACATCGGGGCCAGAGCACCACAGGACAATGTCATCAGCGAACATTCCAACTTCACACCCTCCATCAGATATTATCTTTTCAATCCCGGCCAAGTACAATGAGAACAAGGTTGGACTAAGGACGGATCCCTGAGGGACTCCTTGATGCATTCTGTAGCAACTGGATAGAACTCCATTATATTTAACACGAATCAGTCTATCCCTTAAAAAATCTGCTATCCAAGAGAGTGCTCTGCCTTCTATTCCAAATTTATCATGAAGTTTAATTATTAGACGATTCCACCAGACTCTATTAAAAGCTTTAGAGAGATCCAAAAATACAGCAGCGGTGTGATTGGTTGGCTTGTTGTTTTGAGCATCCCTGATCCTTTGGCATAAATACAAAACCTGATCAGTAGTGCTGTGGCCTTTCCGATATGCAAATTGTTCTTTTGGTAAAAGATTTTTGGAAGCGAAATGAAAGGTAAGTCTAGTAAGAATCATCTTCTCCATAACTTTACAGGGTATACTAGTTAAGGCAATAGGTCTATAAGCATCAGGTGAGGTTGCATTTTTGTCAGGTTTCCTTATAGGTATAATGGTTGCCTTTTTCCAGTTCCTGGGGAGTCTTCCTTTGCTCCAGGAGTTATTAATAATGTCAAGCAGTCTCTGTCCAGTCAGTTCACCAAGATGTGAAATCATCTGTCCATAAATGCCATCAGGGCCAGGAGATCTAGAAAGATTCAAGTCTTTAATTGCATTTTCTAATTCTAGGTTTCTTGCTCTGCGTTCAATGGTCCTGTCTTGAGGCGTGAAGGACAGTTTACTGATACTCTTGTAATGTAAACCCAGTATGTCGGCTGCTTCTTTATCATTATGGGGAATGCTTCCATCTTGGGCCAGAATGGTATTGCATTTCTCAGATTGAGGTTGACATTTGTCAATACTCTTTACTAACTTCCACAGTTTGGAGTCGAGGGTTCTAGAGACAAGAGTAACACACAATTCGCTCCATTTCTGCCTCTTGAAAAGGGCATACTTGCGTTGGAAAGTCTACGTTTGTAAACGGGGAAGTAGGCTCGTATAGTTCTGGACGGTACATCTTATTATTTTGATTAAATGAACAGCTCCTGCATAAGCTGTAGAGTACAATATGGTAAAAACCTGAACTATTAATGCTTTAGGGTTTGCAAGACCACGTTGTCAACTGAAGACAATGGATCAATTCCTTGCTAAGAAATGATGTGAAAAGTTATTTACATCTTTTTTAATGTCTTTAAAAAATTCTATACAATTTCGTCACTAAACTTTTTTTTTTTTTAATCGTAATAAACGGTGTCTACTCATTTAAAGATTTGTCGTGCCTCTTACCCATATTATCCGGATTTCCTATTCCCCGGATTGCCTTGGTCCCAGTTAATCCACATTAATGAGGGTGTACTGTAATTAATATTTATGTGAGCGTGGTTTTTGTTGTTTATCAACATAACATGCGTCAAGTATTAGACTTTTCCTTTAAAAGTTCAAGAAATGACGAGCCTGGCGGGACGAAGTATGCTAAAAGAAATAGGCTCAAGGCAAGATTTAAAGTATAAACTGTTCAAAATTTGAAAGCTTTTTTTACTTATTTATTTTTTTTCCTGTTGAAACTAATAAAATAATATTTTCTAGCAATTGAAAATGTCGGCATCAGTATAGCATTCGTGGTTCGCAATTGAAAGCAGTTCGGTCAAAGACGGTATGGCAAGACGGAAAACAAAATGGCTGAGTTGTCGATTCGCATATTTTGGAATCTCCTTACATCGACGGTTCTATTCCGATTATGATTATTACAAGATAGAAAAGAGGAAAGGAAAGAGAAACACAAAGAAGAGATTTGCACTGGTGCCAGGAAAAGGGTTCCACTAATGCTTATTTTTGTTGCCACTTGAACGCAGTTTTGCTATCAAAGAAAGTATTTTGGGCTGAAGAAGCTCAAGTGATGCCAGTTTTATGCAATTTTTTTAAAACGCTTCGCTGCATTTTGATTCGGTTATCTAAAAGTTGCTGTGCCATTCGAGAAATTGTTTCACATTTTTGTGAGACTTGAGGGGGGAAAATATATGCAGTATGTATATTCGGTGGAATAAATCCACTTAGAAAGGAAACTCTTTTCTCGTTATACTATCTAACTCGGAAAAAAATATCGCACAACGTTGAACTTCATTGCATTTGTCACGTGAGATGGAGTGGTATTCAAAAATATGCAGTCTGAAAGAACATTACTTTTGTGGCTAGCAAAATACCCGCAAACCCATACACACACAGATATAAATTAGTAATGAAATGAAAATTCGGCCTACTCGGTCTATCTACCGATCTTCGGTCGAATACCTTGCTCACTATTCGGCCGAAAAAAAAGTATTTGTCTTTGCATATTGAAAGTTCAAATACATGTTTTATATTGATCGAGCTCATGAAGATATTAAATGAAGTTAATCTATAATACATTACTATGTTGTTATTCTATATTTCATTGCCGTTTTTAATAGTATACATTAATGATGAATGGCTGCTAAAAATATCTGTATTAAAAATCTATTCTCCTGTTTAAACGAAGTAAATCTATGTAAAATTGTTCTAGACAAAGTCACACATAACATTTTCTTTCTAGTAAGAAAGTCGATGATAATTTTATCCCATTGAAATTATTCTAACACCTAAAAAAATTAGATAAAGCACAAAAATAAATTATACACATATGCCTCAATGTTTTTTCCCATTCTTCTTTCTTCTTTTTTTTTCTTCTCTTACTCGGTATTCAAACACATAAATATGTTAAAACTTAAGTGATATAACATAAGTGTCAATTTTCAATCTTTTTATTTTGCTTATTGAATATGACACTTTAAAATACAAAACTTTTCCAATGGTAAAATATGAACTTTTACAGATTCAAAAACGTTCCTTGTGCGGTTTGTAGCGATGTGCCTATCATATTATTTAGCTATAATTCATTAAAAGTAATGAAGCAAAACACAGAGAGATAGAGAGAGAGAGAAAGGCAGAATAAAAGCGGGGGGGGGGGGACTTCTACTGCATGAAAGCAACTAAATTGTAGATAGGATTGCACAAAAACGCAAGCAGAACAATAACGAAGATCACATGCATCATCTACTTGTTTTAAAGTAGGCGGGCCTTTTCATCCGCGAGGGAATAAATCGTTACATTTTTTTTCTTTCCTCCTGCACCAGATTTTTTTATCGATAATCAATTATGAATACAGCAGTAAAGTTTCATTTACACATACAGTAAACTCCCGAATATCCGCGATTGGATTATCCGTGGGGCGAATTACCCGATCGCGGGTCTGGATAATCTGCCCCACGGATACAATAAATCAATAATCCGCCCCACGGATATAATAAATCAACAATCCAGAATATGTATTTTCGCAGCAAACAGCAAATACCTGGGACTTTTTTTTTCCGAAAAAGAGGAAATTTAAACTCAGCTGCTTTTGTTTTGTTCATTTATTTCCTCATTTATTTACGTTTTGTGCTTCCTTCATCGTACATAGACATACACACTTGCTCCTTATTAATGTTAAGTTCTGTTCCAAAATTCAAAACGTTTTTACTGTACTGTATATAAATGATGTTTTTTTAAAGGTATAGAACTTTAAGTCGGGAACACTGTTTGATCTGTGGGCCATTTTGATAGTTGTCACTTGTTTTGTGTTTAGTTTGGTTTGCCATTTCATCATGAATTGACAACAGGACGGTGCAACACGCCACACAGCGCGTGTCAAATTGATTTATTGAAAGAAACTTTCGGTGAACGAATAATTTCGCTTAATGGACCCGTGAATTGGCCTGCGAGATCATGCGATTTAACTACGCTGGACTATTTTTTTGTGAGGCTGTGTGAAGTCTCAGGTTTACACCGATAAGCCACAGACGATTCACGCCTTGGACAAGAACATTCGCTATATATCCCTCACATACGGTCCTCATTGCAGCAAAAAGTGATTGAAAATTGGACTTCCCGATTAGACGTTCTCCAAGCCAGCCGAAGTGGCCATACACCAGAAATCACATTCAAATAAAAATGGCAAAGAATCATCTTTCAAATAAAGCCAAATTCATGGCGATTTATTTCATTTAACAGTGTTTTATTTGAATCTAAAGTTCTATACCTCTAAAAAAACACCCTTTATTTTCACTGTTTGTCGAAAGTATTATGCATTAATACAGTCGATGTTTTGAGGAAAGGCATTTTTTACCTCATTTGTCCTTCATTTTAGCCTTTTTTCGGGTTATCCACGATTTTTATTATCCGTGACGCTTGTGCCACCCAATTTCAGGGGTAATCGGGAGTTTACTATATTCATTCAAACGCAGAAGTAAGAACGTCCGTCTAAATTGGCATTTAGCAAAAAAAAGTTTACTTTACCCCAATTCTGGGTCGGGACAGTTCGAGAACTGAATTAAGGTAAAAAAGAAAAATACAGACAATGGAGTAATAATCACGAAAAAAAAAGCAAGATGATAAGATTTAAGGAAATAAATTTAGAAGGAATCGAAGATAATCTTCTGTTCCACAAGAAACAGACACACCTGAAGAATAGAAAAAACTGCTTAATTTAACACACCAATAAGTAATAAAATTGTTTTTAGCTTACATGATCCCCTTTATCAATACATAATATTCTGAGATGATTATCGTTCTTACGCTCACCGCTTACATCGATAAAAGAACTACATGTAACAAGGAAACACGTGTCTATCATTGTATTGCTTACTTTTGAGTTTAATCAAGCAGTTTTCTACTTCATTAACATGCTAAATAAAAGTTGAAGTTACAGCATTGGAAAGTAAAAAGGAGAAATGTAAAGGCGAAAAAAAAAAAAAAAAAAACACACAATATTATATATATAAAAAAAAATTAATTCAAAAAGAAATATTTCTTCAATAAAACGCTTACACGAATGTTAGTTCGCGGATTGTATATCATTATAGGTTTTTTTTGCCTGGTCGAAAGAGATAAATGATCCAACAGCTTAACTGTAAGGAAGAAAATGTTTTGTATATCGTTCACCAAAATGGCGATGATGCATCATCTGTATGAACTGTTCGAAGCGGGCAGACAGCCAAAGGACCAAATGATGTTTTTATTGATTTTACTCCGAACGACAAAACTTCAAAAATATTTCTTTTTTCAAACTTTTTTTTTTCTTTCAACCTCAAGAGACTATCGCACCTGCTGTTTTTTGGACACAAGACAACTACGACCGCAGAAGTTAAGGAAATTGCCGAAGGCGGGATAGAACATATTATGCTCAAACAAAGATTTTTTTTTTTTCTATTCCCGTCTCATCATTCCCTTGTTTCCGGCGAAGTCTGAATAATTTATTTCAGTCGGCAAAGTGGGAAAGTGAAATTAGTTTCGGAGACGAGTCTTTATTCGCCGCCGAAAGTAGGAATCGTGACAATAAAGGGACATAATAGAACCGCACTTGGCGCGGAATGAGGATAGGCAGCATCCTCGGATTCGATTGAGCGGGAGAACGTTCGCACAATAAAGCCATTCCGACGCAAGATGAACTGATTGATTAAGAGAGGGGGAGAAAAAAAATTTCTTCCAAACTCAGATAACGGTAAAGAATGTGGCACGGTATCACACACGACAGCTGCTTTTCTAAGACAAAGTTCCTTCTCTTTCGATTTTAAAATCTTCAGCCCCATGTCAATAAGCATTTTATTTTTACCGTTTGTCATGGAAACATTACAGTGCAAGCTCTGACTGAACCAGTTTGACTTATTGAGAGTAGTCCGATATAACAAAAGATTACATGCAAAGCAAAATCAGGACTGCAATCGGACGAGTAAATCAAGAACTTAAGTCTTTTAAAACATAACTTCTTGGCAGGGTTCGAAACCATCCGATATTTTGAGATATAAGGTTCATTCAGATGAAACCAGGTCAGTGCGTCTAACTTCACGTTAGACGCACTGACCATAACGACGTCTAACTTCACGTTAGACGTTAGACAATGCCACCTAACTGTATGTATGGAGACACCATATATTAGTAGAGAGACTGACACATGCGCAACGTTTCATGTTGCACAATGACAGTGCGGTTTGACGACGAAGAGAAGGTGGTCACACAAGTTATTGTCCACTACGATACAAGTCCTTTTTGACCACAAGGGCCCACTCAGGGGGAGGGAGCCCACGGCTTGTCCAGTTCCAGAAATGGGAACCGCCATCAATGCCCAGCGTTATCAAGTCACTTTACAGAGCCTTAGATGAGCCATTAAAAGTCGAAACGGCCAGGCATGTTGTCCAAATGCGTCACATACGGCCAATGCGGGAAGACAACATTGCAGCAGTTTCGGTGGGAAACGCTGGAACTGGAACATCCACCGGGCATCCTTTCACCGTGCAGACCTTCCACTGTGTGACTTTCATGTTTTTGGACCTCTAAAACAAGCCATTCTCAGATGATACACCGGATATCGCGGATATCCCAATGGACGACGAAGTGTGTGACTGGGTTCAGTCCTGGATTCGATAGCAACCTACTAGCTTCTTCAAAGATGGAATTGACCGCCTAGTGTTGCAATGGGATAAATGTGCCAACAGTTTTGGCGACTATTCTTGAGTTAATAAAATCGTAACCGTTACTTTAGGCTCTTGACCACGTTTCATTTGAATGCCCCTTACATATCAGATATTTTGATATATATCCAATATTTTCAATCAGCACACACTAAAGTCTTCAAAATAATAAATGCATCCTCAAATCACTCTTTGTTTTCTTATATTGCTATTACAATATGCTGACTTACATTTAAAGTTTCTTTCATTACTCATATCTAATATTTCATTTTACATTTTTATCAATTTTAATGGAGTTAGCTGTTTTACTCATTTTTCTGCTGTTAACTACTTTTACACAGTTATATGACTCAGAAATAAAAAATATGCATTTTAGTCGGTGCACTGTCATAAGATATTTTCTTTTTTTCTGACCAACACCTAATAATAAATTAGGCACTTATATGAATTAAAATTATTACATTACTATTTTATGAAAATAAAATAAAAATGAATATTATATTACTTTGATATATTGATGATGTATTAATGCATCATAAAAAATAGTACATAACTGTTTGGTTATTTTTAATAATAAACAAACAATTACTATGATTAATAATTTTTGTATTGAAAATACCGTAGTTGAAAAAATAAATATCGAAAATATCAAAATATCGTGATATTTTCAAAATAAATATCTGATATATACATCACGATATATATCGACTGATATATCGACGAACCCTGCTTCTTGGTATCAAAACTGCTGAATTACTTTCAAGATATTTTTTTCTTCTTAGTCTACTACTTTGATAAGAAGTTCAAAATAAAAGTAATGAAAATGTAAAAGTAATTGCAAATTTTAAGATAGTACTCCAATAAACTTCAATTCCTCTATACGTTTTCCTTTCTTCCACCACTCCATTTTTTCTCTTCTCTTTAAAGTCAGTAAACAACGTTATTTTCGCACAAAAGCCTTATGAAGCTTTTGCTCCATTTCAGTCAGAACACTTAAATTCACTATCACCCAATATTTGCATTCAAAAAGGACTGGGTCATACACAAAAAAGGTCGGCAAGTCGCATACGGCACGTTAGCCACAAGTTGAGTACGGTTGTTCAATAGGGTGACCCTCCTGTTAAGCGGTATCAAAGTTTAATCCGTCAGGTACACTTACATATAAATTCTCAATGAAATAAATGAATTCTGTAACAGTGATTTCTTTGCAAGCAGAGTATCAACGCAAGGAAACAAACAGCTAGTCCTAAGCCTTCCTAAAGAAAAATTCACTTCCGGAGATTTCCTTGTAGGAGGACTTTCACGTTTCTGATATTTTACGTTTCTAAGTCTCGGAAATAAATTCCACCATCCTTCAAAAAGTTTTCGCTATACAGCTCTACTAATATGCCCAGATGCAAAAATGTTTCAACAATCTGCGATGCAGATCCAATAAAAAAAATAGTCGGCAAAAGAAATCAACATTGGATTAATCGATAAATCTAAATCGTGGCACCGAAAAATAAAATAAGATGTAACACAAGTTCATGCTATCTGTGGAAAACACCCCAGAAAATGCGGTACAAATTTTCATTAGCTGAAATTTTAAGATTTTTTTTCATTAAGAAAAAAAAAGTTTTTCTTTTCCCTCCCAAAATTGAGAAATTTTCTGCAGACTTCCTCAAAAATCTGCCACGCACGTCGCATTGTCCGCTCTGTTACTGATACCCAGTTTATCCGTACCTCAGAGCCAGAAGGAGCTAAGTCACATTATGGTAATTTTGCAGGAGAGATGAAAAACTTTTTTCTGGCGCATGCAAAGGATGAGTCGCGCGCTCTTATAACCCTAGTAAAAAAATTAAATAGGATTATTTTTTTTAAAATTACGTTCACATGGCTCGATGCGAAATAAGCTTCTACATACAATGCACTAATAAACGGTAAATCGCAATTTTCGAACTTAAGTCAGTCTGCCTCTGAGGTATAGATATGTGAATAAATTATCTTTACTAATGATAAAGCAGAAAATCTCTCTGCCTGTCTGGATATTTGGATCTCTGTGACGCGAATAGCGCTTAGACCGTTCGGCTGATCTTTAAGAAATTTGGCACAAAATTAGTTTATTGCATGGGGGTGTGCACCTCAAAGCGATTTTTCGAAAATTCGATTCTGTTCTTTTTCTATTCCAGTTTTAAGAACAGTTTCCCGAGCAAAAGTATCATAATATGGACGAGTTAATTACTAAGTTATCATAACGTGGAACCGTAACATGGGCAAGCCAATTGGCGAGAAATTCACCATACATTATTTGTAAATGTACACATACAGGCGAACCAAAAGACCTTTTAATTTTCTACTACGGGCAAAGCCGTGCGGGTAACACTAGTCAGAAATAGAGTATCATTTTGAATCAGTTGGACAATTTGTACTTCTTACTTTTATTTCAGTATTTAATTTTTCAATTACTGTTCATTTTTTTCGCTCATCATCTTATTTTTATCTGTGTTAACAGCACGGTCAAGTCGTCTCGAGACAAAGATTAAATTGCATTTCATGTCCTTCTAAGATTTTTTTTTTTTCATTTAAAATCATTTACGATTATCCCTTTCTCCAGTCATTATCAAAAAATAATAACGAGCCATGAAATCTTATCGCAGACACACATAATTCGCTTCCGAACTTTTTAAAAATTAACTTAATATTCGGAGTCAGAGAAATTCCTCATTATGACCTTAACAAACAAAACTGAACGTGACGCCCCTAAATTATGCCATTTAAAAGAGCGGGTTCCCCAAAAGAGAATGCATTTAATCGTCTGCAACGCTGCCTAGAAATCGATTAGGGCGCCTAGTTACGTTCTGACACAGTTAACGATCCATTCGAAAACGCACATTAAGTTAAAGCGGCTAACGTGAGAGCAGGCGATAAATTTCCGATCTTTTATAGAATAAGTTTTAGCACAGTAGAAAGCTCCAAATTAATATAACGCTCAGATTGCAGGGTAAGCAGAAAGCTTCTCAAAGAATGGCTCCCCAAAGGGAGCGAGTTCTGTTGTTCTTTCACATTAAGTAGGCATCTTAGGAAAGTTTGAGGAGAGCGTAAAGGAACAAATACCCTATTAAGATCTTCCCTCGAACAATTAATATTCGTATTATTCTTTTCAAACGAGCTTGCTCGCTATTTTTATCCACACACGTTTTTAAAAGTACCTTAAGTATTCAATAAATACTAGAAACAACATCATCCTGTGCTACCAGAGAATATACAAAGTAAAATACAAGTCGACAGAAATTAACTGGTACTTCGTGGCCATCCTAATCAAATTTTCGACGAAAAATTATTACGGTGAAATCTGAAATCCCGTTACAACGAACTTCAAGGGATCACAAATTTTGTTGTTGTAACCAGGGTTGCTCAGTCTGAATCAAGTAGTTAAAAAAAAAAAAAAAAAAGTTTTTTTTTTTTTTTTTGAAAAATTTCATCGTTTTCCCTCAAATGTTTTCACAAATTTTACATGTCATTGCAAAGAGTAAAATCTAATTAATGCAAAGTAAGTAGCAAATCTTTATAGATAAATAACTAATTTAATAAATTTATAAACTTATATTTTTTAAGCTAATGCAAATAGAGTACGCATAAAATTGCGCTTATACCTGCACACTTTTTGCATCCCCAATAGACGATGCAGTCAGAGCAAGAAAAGAAAATATATAAAATTATGAAAACAAAATATTCATGTAACTCTGTGCTGTTATTAAAAAAAAAATCATGCCAAATTTTCACCTTTCAAAGATTTTTTTTGATCCCAATATAACAAAAGCAGTCTCATGTACAAATGGTGGAAGAATCAATAATTATATTTTTTACGAAAGTCTTCATTATTAAAATATGTTAAAAGAGTATTTTTATTAAGGTTTATACTGAGGCTTTTAATTAAAATGATTTTTTTTTCTTTGATAAAACAAAACTGTATTCCTAAATGCACTGAACCAGGAGAAATAATGTCTACAATGGAAAACATAATGATTTTCTTCCTGTTTCTATAATTGTTGTCACTGATACATTGGGTAAATAAATTACATGATTTGTAACTTTTTTTTTAAATCTTTAAACAAAATATGCGTAGATCTTTTGATTTTTAAAGTTGTGTAATGTACACCAGACTTATGATTCATTTTTAGATACTGTGAAATACTCTCCATGTTTAAGAATGCGTGATTTTAATTTTACTTTTATTTTTTATTTAAAGTAGATAGCTATAAAAATGAGGAAATTAATTTTCAAGAATTTATTCTTGGTAATTTGTAATTAATGTCTAATTTATCACAGTAAATTATTTCTTTGATTATTTATACCAAAACCCATTTACATATTGTATTTTTTTTTTTATAATAGTTAAAGATTTTCCAACAATATTCTCCCATAGAATCCTCTAAGTATGAGGAAATGAAATTACGAGATTTTACTCTTAATTATTTAATTAATTACGAAGAAAATTAGGTACAAATATGAATACTGAACACTCCTTAACGATTAATTCATAAAATCTTCATTATTTTCCTAAAATACAATTGTTTTACTAACAAATAATGTGTAAACCAAATAAACCCAGTAAAAAACAAACAAACAAAAAAAAAAGTTTTTTAAACAAGAAAAAAAAAAGGTTTTTTTTTTCCACACACACATAGAAAAAAAAAACGGATTTTATACCAACCTTGGTTGTACCGAGAATTTCGTTGCAACGGAATTTATAGCAAATGAAATGAAAATTAAATCGGGATGGCAAATGTATTTCGATGAAACGAGTGTTTCGTTGAATTGATATCGGTTGTAACGGGATTTCACTGCAATATACGTTGGACCATCTCATGAAATTTTCTGCAAAAAAGTGGCCATAACGAAACTGTATATTACATACATATGCTCGTAATTTATGCGCAATTGTAACTGCGAAATTTTGTTGCCTTCCGGGCAGCATTTTAAACATGGGTATGATGTTAACTGAGCTAGCACGATTTTCTGTCCTAGTAGTATGCAGTATCACAATCAACTTGCACGATTTGATGTTTTGACAGTTTCTTAATAAAACGAGAAAACGCGCAATGGCGCTACCACGCTCGGAGCAATTGGCACCGAAAACGAATCAGCATCTGTTCCTATTAAGGTATGTATATCAATGTTTGTGCGAATTTTTGCATTAGCTCTCGAGCTATAGCTGTTACCCTAAACAAGAAAAATTTTCGATTGTACCAATCCCTTAACAAAACTAATCTGCACCAATTCACGTAAGGAGCGGGGGGGGGGGGGGGGAGCGAGTACCAAATATCGTTTGGTTTGCTGCAGTTCTTTCAGTTCCTCCTCCGGTTTTGAGTTAAGAATGGCCACAGAAAAAGAAAAAAGAAGAAAATATATTAATTTGAATATTTGGCATCTTGATTTCAAATTATGTTTTTCGCAATCAGGAGCGTGTGTGTGTATGAATGCGCGTGTGTGTTTGTGTAGGCGCATGTATGTGGGTGCGTGTATATGTGTGTATGTATGCATGTGTGTGCGTGTTGTGTATGCAGCGCTGTGTGTGTAGGCATATGTGTTTGTGTCTGTGTGTAGGCATGAGTGTGTGTGTGTGTGTGTGTGTAGGAGTGTGTGTTTGTGTCTGTGCGCAGGCATGAGTGCGTGTATGTGTGTGTAGGCATGTGTGTGTATGCGTGTAGGATATGGACGCAACCTGGAGACGGTTTTCACGAGAGGAGCAGCATCGTGAGGTCGGTCGACGCGACGGTGGTGCTGATGGGAAAATAAAATCAGCGTAACATCAAAAACAGTCAAGTGAAAACAATAAGCAATTGTGATTGCTCAAAAAAAAAAAAAAAAAAAAAAATCTCACAGGCACATGCATTTTCTAGAAATGCGCAAGACTGGATTAACATCCCTTAAAACGTGTGAGCTCATCAGAATTCGAAACAGTTCAAGAGTTTAGTACTTAAATAATGCTGTGGAAAAGTGAAGTGATGCCGAATGAAGATTAAAAGAAAAGAGTTTAGGATTCGATACTAACAGTACGGAAGTTTTGGAAACCAAACAAGCAAGAATGTACAAAAATAAAGCGAAAGCACACTAGATGACAAAAAAAAGGGGGGGGGGGGGAGAGAGTTTTGCAGTTACTGCGCTTTACTTTCCCAACAGCAGAATAGTACTTATTCAGTACTTAGCTCATTCTTCTACATATATCTTGTATGTAGAAATAGTGAAAATGCGAACATTGGCAAACACTGAGCTAAATAAATAATCGAAGTTTCTCTGCGCGGTTCGTCGAATCGAAACGGAATCCCAGGAGAAACTTCACCCAGGTTCTTATCTTCACTTTTCCTCTTAAATGTAAACGCATTCTTATATGCATTTATTAAAACACCAGCGGTACCCGTACGGCTTTGTCCGTAGTATGAAATTAAAAGGTCATTTAGTTCGCCTGTATCCGTACAAATAACGGATGATGAATTTCTCGCGAATTTACAATGTTAATTTGCTCGCCCAAGTTATGGTAATTTGCTCGTCCGCGTTATGGTAATTTAATAGTCCATGTTATGATAATTTGCTCTGCAAAATGTTCAAAATCGAATTTTCGAAAAATCGCTTCGAGGTGCTCAGCCCTATGCTACGAACTAATCCTGTGCCAAATTTCATGAAAATCGGTCGAACGGTCTAAGTGCTATGCGCGTAACAGACATCCAGAGACAAATTCATTCACAGTTCGAACAGTAAGCTTGAAATGAATTTGGCAGAGCAATCAAAATCATAGGAAAAATTACAACCCCAATCTAAAAGAAATCCAACAGAATCTTTTAAATCATATTCAAAAATATTTTTAATGGAATATTTTTAAAGGAGAAAAAATGGTTTCACTTCTTTGCATGTGAAAAAATGGCCTCCTTTCTGTTAAGTAAATTTTTCTTTTCAACAAAGTTATTTTACACATAGTTAATGTTCGATTAACAGTAAAACTGCACAAAATTTGTAAAAAAAATTAACAAATGTAGAAACTGTGTTGATTATTTAGCTCAAATATATTTTTTTAATGTTGGTTCAAACACTCCACTGAAAAGAAAAATGGAAATCCAAAGAGCAACAGATATTTACATTTGCGTAGAGAAAATCTCATCATTAATTTATTCAGTTCCGTACCATGAATTAGAATTAAATAAAGGATATTTTTCTTTCTGACAACGAAACAGTTTGAAGCTATCCATTATCGTTAACCTTTCGTGTCGTTGCCATCAGATGACGCACGAATGTGGAGAAAATCTTTGCGTGAGGCTCGTATCTAACCCAACAGTCATACGAGAATTGTTTCAAGAAAAACATCGTAACACTAAAACTTAGAAGCGAATAATAATATCAATCTAAAAAAACATAAAAGAAAGGTTTTTATGTGAAAATATTAAGTGAAATGAAAACTATAACTTTTTATTATACAAATAATACACTTATGATAGGTATTTAATTGTAATTCGTTTTATCAGAGCATGTGGTTTACAGTGGCACCCCAAACTTAAAATTTTTGGAAGGGAGGAAATTCTCAATTTAATGAATGTAACTGTAAGCTTTATCGAATGATAAAATACGAGGACATACGCATACTTACGAGCAGGAAAATAAAGCATCAGTTTGAAAAAATTACAATGAAACAACCGTTGCCAAATCGTCCAACAAAATTTGCCGAAAACGGAAATTATTGGGAGGACACGGTGACCTCCCATCGAGACATACCTGGTGGTTTCTGAAAATAAATCTCTTGTTGTATATCATCACAAAACACGCACACACACAAAAAAAAAAAAAAAAAAAAAAAAAAAAAAAAAAAAAACACGCATACGACGTAGTCACGTCACGTTTCTCTTTGTTTGTAATTGGTTTGGAGTTCTGAGGCTTCAAATCAGGTTGTTATGACCATGTTCTTACGAGTAACTTTTTTTATACGAGTTGTTATGACCATGTTCTTACGAGTAACTTTTTTTATACGACTTAAGAATGGCTGTTTGATACTTACATTGTCGCATTTTTCAAATATTCTCTCTTAAATATGCTTCTCAGAACTCTCTAGAAGAGTTATATACAAAAAAAAATTGCACTTTAACTGCAAAACTTAAATTTTTAGGAATTTTTTCATATAAGGCATTTTTGTAATTCTACGTCCGACACCAAATTGGCTGAAAGTTTATATTATGTAAAACTGAGTGGAGATTTTTACAAAATATTTTGTCTGCAAATAAACATTTTAAATGCAATTAAAAATAATCATTTAAATTAAATTTCAAAAAAATAGTTATGCTTAAATAAATGGTCAGAAAAATTTCTACATCCGTCACTAATATTTTCCTGACTGAAACTAGGTTTATAAGTATACGAAAATTCCTGGTTAAATTAAATAATTCACACATGCTATTCATGCCTGATAATGTATTTACATTTATGTTTTACATAACATAAATTTAAAGAACATATACACAATATTTTGACTGGGGAAAATATCTGAAGATAAGAAATGAGTCTCATATGTTTATCAATAGCGATTAAAGTAGTTATGTATAAAATTATGAATATTTAAGAAGCATTAGGGTTCTCAGTTCAAAAATAACGCTCCTCCCTTCCCCAGTTTTCACTTAAAAACTCTCAGGTATTTTTGGTGAACTCACAACAACCCCTGTTTGTGCCTAGAAATGCTCAGTTTCGTTTTAAACAATTTGTAACCAACATCCAAATTTCTTATTATTTGTTAATAAGTTTTTCAATAAAATTCTACAAATCAATCTTCATTTCTTTTCACCCTAGAGATTGAGTTTTTTGTTGTTCACATAGAGATTGTAAAAAAAAAAAAAAAAAAAAAACCCTTGACAAAATGCATCTAATCTCTCTTATTCTCGTTATAGTATTTTCCACATTTTACGAGTGAAGACTTAAAATACAAATTTCCTGGAATGGTATACAGATATTGATACATTAGGGGTGTCCACTCCCCAAAAGCAATGAGATCCCCTCTGCCCCCCACCCCCCAAATCCCTCAAGAACACCCAGAAGAAGAATATTTTGTCAGAAAAACAAAGAAATGTCTTGAAAAACATTCCTTGTAAACAAGTTCTATGAAATAACTTGGGCCATGACCCCCCCCCCTCCCTACATTCTTTTTGCATAAAATTTTTAGTTTCAAATTATTTCAATTTTCACAAAATTATTTGATTTTTCACAAAAAATGGAGCCCTGGGAAAAATTCTGCACAGACCCCTGTTATGCATATTTTCCCCTTTTTTATGCCTTAAAATACCATAATATATAATTCCATACACAAATTAAGAGTTAAACAGCTTTTTAAGATGTTTATTTCATGTCGGATGTTGTCTGCTTTGCACATTCTACGTCCGACACCCAAGGGGGAAAAAAAATTGTGCTATTTATCCGTGAATTAATTTGATGAAAAAGGAAAAATTATTCATATTTCAGCTTTACTTTTCAACATTCAAGTAGTCAAAAAATCTGAAAACAGTTCATTGAGCTGAAACTTGGGTTTTTTCAACGTACGTCAATTTTCAGTTCCTCTTTCATCTACGTCCGACACCATGAGGTTTTTTATTTTTAATATTTATAGTTTGAATTTTTTTTCAGAAATTCTATAAGTTTTTATATTGTTCCTACATATATAACAAGTATTGAGAAAAAAAAATTGGCTCAGTTCATCCATTTTAACTCTGAAAAATATGAACCTTTATTGGTAAATTTCGTGCAAATTCTACGTCCGACACCGTGGAATTGCCCACAAACTGATTGACTGTCACAGTCAAAACACATTTTAAAAAGTTTTTTTAAATCTTGCTAAATAAGGGATGAACTCCATTAAAAATTTTCTTCCTTCATATCGTCGCCTCAGAGCAACAATAAGATATCTAATCCCAGAAATAACAATAAGATATCTTACTGCTGCTCTGGGGCGAAGATATGACAAATGCTTTCTGGAATCAAAGTAGTATTAAATGTTTTATTGAGAAAACCAAATTTACGCATCACATTTTTTTCAATGATATATGTCTTTCTTATCAATAAACATTCCATTATACTTCTACTATCCGATCAAATCAAATTAGTGCACTAAAATAGCAAATGTAAACAATATAATTTAGTAACAATTGAATGTATTCCCGATAACAATTCACAAGAAACCGAAGATAAAGGAACACAACGAACGAAATTGGCATAAATATAATTCAAAATAAAATATTGAATACCAAAACTCATTTTTCAATTAAATCCGTACTCCACGCATAATATTGAATGTTAACAAAGTAAACGTAAATTGTGAAGTTGCAAACACGATAGATTTAGATTAATTATGTTCTCCGAGGCAATCCATCTATTTCAAACGCTCCAATATATTAATGGTCATCAGAAAACACACACGAGAACCCTTTTGTGGCAGATGGATAAAAATTTCCATACTTCAAAATCTACCAACTTCATTAATAATCCCAAACGTAATTTCCCCCATTCTCTCCAATCGTTACACAGATTGCGTGAGCAGTGTTATGAATGTAATGAAAGATCTCGGTTCTTGACAAAACAATTTTAAAAATCGCAAAATTCAGGAGCAAAAACTGGAATTGGACACCTTGATAATATATGTTCTGATATGTTGTAATTAGTGATATGTTTTAATTAGGATTACTTCGCGTGCACTGAATAAAAAGTAAAACAGTGGGATATACTAGTTTAACCTACCACTGGTTGACAACAATACACTCTATTTAATACGAATAAAAACAGAAAGGTTTAAATTCAGGCAAGTTTTGCAAGGCCGTGGTTGCCAATATATTTTACGCAAATAAAATAAATTTAAAAAAAAAAAATCTTTTTTTTTTCGAAAAAAAAAAAAAACACACAAACAGAATGCTATTAGGATTGTATTTCCAGGTGTCTATCAGCTCTAAACTTCGATGAATTTTTTAAGTTCTCTCTCATTATACTGATAACATAAAATTTCTACGTATATCGATCCAAGAATTTTTCTTTCTCTCTTTTTCTTTCTTTCTTTCTTTCTTTTTTTTTTTTTTTTTTTGTTTATTAAATTACTCAATTCATTCGCACCGTGTGTGACATCTTTATGCATACATTTGCACTCTTTGTCAGAATTGTAAACTTTAGCGTTTAATTGTGATGTATTCGGATAGAAGAAACCATTATGTATCATAATATAAAGCATCAACTTCCTCAAAAAATTTTTGAACTTGAAAAAAATTGATTTGAACGTATAAATGTCACACCCCGTAAAAATGTCACACCCGTGCAAAATATCATTTAAAAGCATTTTTTATCATTGATTAATATTTATCTTTTAACCTTCTTTTTGATTTATTATCAACTTCTAACGCGCGCACACATTAATATAAATATATTTCACTTTTTAAATTTCCTTTTCCCACCTCAATATTTAAACACAACAGTCACGAAATGGAGATAGAAGAGAGTTAAGAAAACAGAGAATCAAAAAAAACATTATTTAAAGTAAAAATGCACATATGTATGGATGAATGCATAACAAACCCTTTTCTTTTAAACTTCAAACGTGTTGCAGAGAAAAGAAAGAAAGAAAAATGAAAAAGGTAAGAAACAAAGAAAATATATCTGAAATAGAAAGATTACAATGAAATATTACTCTAGTTAAAAGAAGAAAAAATTATATTCTTTCCTCGGGAATTAAAATTTCACTCACTTTTTCAAAATTACAAAAAAAATCCGGATTTTTTTTTTTTTTTTTTGAAATTAAAACCTGATTTTTCCAAGTGTATGAAAAATTTTCCTGAATTTTTCAAATTATTCAGGCTGGTAGACACAAACACCCTGGTACTTCACATATGAGTAAATACGAAAAATAAATAAGTTAAGACGATGTATAACGAGTATTGAATAATAAACTTCAATGCAAGTTCATTTTTATTTTTAAACAATCCCCTTTTTCCTTCAAATGAAATAATTAAAATGAAAGACGTTTCTTAAAAACTTCCAAATATTTCATAAAAATATTAACATTTTCTTGAAATTTATTAAAAAATGTCACCCAAGAAAAACTAGTTTTTCCGAAACCATGGAAACATAAAAAGCTCGGGTAAGAAAAAGCAATTAGAACTAGTGATGTTCCGGATATCCGTATCCGTATCCGCGGATAACCGAGGGAAAATAAAGATCCGTATCCGTATCCGTTACTTTTTCCACGGATCTTAAACGGATCATTTCTATTCTAAAATTTTTTAAATATTTGAATAAAATATTCTTAAATTCCGTTTAAATTAGGTTTTATTCCCTATTTAAATTATAAGGTATCATTTCAGAAGCCAATTTGTATCCCCCCCACCCCCCGTTGCAAAAAGGAAGGGGAAATAAGTTTTAAAAGTGTGTATCATAAGTTTTAAAAGTGGCATCGTAGCTCCTAAACAGATGAACCGATTTTGATCATTCATTTTTAATTCAAAAGGTGACTTGATCGAAAGTGTTCTTAGCTTGGCCTCGTTTTTGTAGAACATTAATTACCGGAGATATTAATTAAAAACCGATTTAACGTTTTTCACAATTATGGTAGTAAAAATTTACCCGTACATCAAAAATGTTGGCCCTAATTGAAAGAACAAAGTTTTCTGCGTTTGATATTTATTTTAAACTTCCAACTTATATACAGTAGGAGTTATAATCTTGTAAAGTAAATTTTAAATGCAATTGTAAGCCTTTATACGCGTGATTGGTAGCGATTTCATAGTCGGAAGAAAAGGAGAAAAAGCTCAATCATTTAAAATTTCTACCTGCTCTCAGTTCATATTTGTTAACAAATGTGTGTTCTGACCCGCGAAATTCATCTTAATATCAGGTTGGCAGTTTTTTTTTTTTTTTTTTTTTAAAGTTTAATATTAGTTTCTGTTATTGATTTGGGGTTTTTGTTATTTTTCATTTTGGTTTTTCTCTGCATCCTTCAAAAAAAGGTGAGATTAAATTCTCTATTTACTGTTTGTAAAGGTGTTCCCGGCTCTGTATTTCGTCGGTCGGAGTAAGTTCGGTGGAATGGGTCAGCGCTGCATTTATGCTGAAAATAAAATGCGAAAAATTATTTCTAGCTTACTCGGTAGATGTAGGATACATGAGCAAGAGTGTAAAGCTGCTACTGGACTATTTCTAGCCTGTCCAGTAGCAGCTTTATACTCTTGCTCCTGTATCCTACATCTACCGAGTAAGCTAGAAATAATTTTTCACATTCCATCTAAGCATTAATGCAGCGCTGAACCATTCCTTCCAACTCTGCCTCAACTTTAACGGAGATTTCTTTAAGGAGTAAATCATAATCTTGATTATATTTTTGCCGCAGTTGACATTTTTTGAAGAAACTGCCATTATTCTGACGGGAATACCGTCCGTAACAAATTTTACACTTGTATAGTTGAGCTGAGTAAAAAAAAAAAAAGAGAGATCCGTATCCGTATCCGCGGATCTTGACACTAATGATCCGGATCCGTATCCGCGGATCTACTTTTTTAACGATCCGGCACATCACTAATTAGAACACATGCCTAACAAACAATGCATTTTTATTTCAATTCCTGCGCCAAAATATTTCGCATGTTTACTGTGCTTGCCGCTACCATTTTTTTTCCCAACACCACTTAAAAAAAAAAAGAAAAGAAATCGGATATAATGGGGTGGTTTCCTTCAGTCAAAAATACTACTTTTAGTCATTAAAATGGATAGAATGAGCCAAAAAAAAACATGGACCCAGAAAATACTTTTATTTTCCCAAGTTTTTTCTAAATGTCCGATTTTTCAAACAAGGCGTGGTCTTGATGACGTCACAAATGATGCACTTTGCCGCATCTTTCTACTACGTTTCCACGTTATGATAATCAAGCATCGAAATAAAATTGCGCTCTACGCTTGCTATCAACCATATCGTTGCCAATACACGTGAGTCAAGATTCGAATTAAATATTTTGCACTGTGAATGCGAACATTGAATGGCATTTCATCATTTGTGATGACATCGGCAGAAGCCGTAAACAATGAATGCGGTCCGATTTAAGTAATTTTTTAAAAATATTAAACGTAAACAAATTTATAAAAAAAATTTGGTCAAACCCTATGTTTTTAAGCATGTTATTTCAGAAAAAAATACTTCTAAAATTTTAGAAACGACCCCATTAGAATCTAAAAGTTTTCCTTTGAGAGAAGAGCTTAAACTCTGAAACGCCTATTTAAACTGAATAAGTGATCTCCATACAACTTAGTGAAAAAGTTTAAACACAAGGAAATAATAATAAAAGCGACAGAATACAATTAAAATGAGTCACCATCGATGTGAAATAAGTGTCAAAACCAGAAAATGCTGTTCCCATAACTCAACAGCTAAAATTAACTTTTTGAAATGGAAAATACAAAGTTCTCTGCTGCGCTTTGAATTCAAGGTCTTGGATTTAAAGGTAAGTCTCAATTGCCAGGTAAATTACTTCTTCTTTCTGAATTAAATTATTTCTAATTAAATTAAATTCTGAATTAAATTAAATAAAAAAAAAAAAAAGAAAAATTACTTTCTGAAAAGTAGCTTTGTTTCTGACAAAACAAAACTTTTGCAATCACGAAACGCAACCGGATTTCAAAACTGCTTTTAAACTTCTATGCGTTATAGCACATTATTCTGTCAGTTCAATAAATATCTTTCTGCATAAAAAGCAAAATAAAAAATAACAACGTGTCAAATTTTTGTAGATTACTGCACACACGTGTTTCGGCGCTACAAGGAACGCCTTTTTCTATACAAAAGAAATGAGCTTATGGATTTAAAGACATTTCTTTTGTATTGAACTCTGTTAATAAAATGTTTCTTCCTATGATCAGAATTTTTCGTTTAATTCTTACCGGGGAACCACACGAATTGTGTAACAATGAAAAATAAATAAATAAACAGGTAGCAATCGCAATCGAAAGAGCCTAGTGAAACTTTAATAACAAAAAATTCTTTGGCCTCGTCTCCTCGTTATCGAGATAAAGTCTTAAAGAAAGGCGAAATTTTAAGAAAAATCGCCAAATTTAAAAAGTTGGCAAGAAATGGAAGGTACCACGTGACTTCACCGCTTGCATGTGGCTGGCCAAAACTCGCTGCAGCTGGCTACTTCTCAAAAAATTTCGGCAGACTTTTAGACTCATATTTCAATAACGGGGAGACGAGGGCAAATGATTTATGCGACCAAAAAACATTATGCTCTTTGGATTGCTACATATTTACAACACTATTCGTTAGGATATCAAAAAAAAACAGTAGTTAAGGTTTTCTCTCAATCACAAGAATTTTCTCTTTATTTCCAAAAAAAATCCTCCCTTTAATCACTTTACATTATTGTAACTTTTAGTCATTAGTTTTACCCCCTTTCAGTCATAAGACTTTCATTTTGTCACTAGGATTTATTCCTTGTTCATCATTAGGTTTTATTCCTCACTAAACATATTTTCTTGCAGTAGCTGTTCACATTTTTTTCCCAACAAGCAATAGAATTTGGTTTTGTTTATGATTTCTTTGTTTATTGTTTACCTTAGTCATCACAATTTCTGTCCGCATTAGAACTCAATTCCGTCATTAGAATTTTACCTCTCCATTAAGAGTTTTTTCTTTCTTCTAGGCATTTTCCCCGTAATCACTTGGTTTTTAACTAGTTGTGCATACAGTCAAATACATACTTAAATATTTTAAACGGAAAATAGTGCGAAACGCTCTCCGTTCCTTGTGGACCACGGAAACAATAGATACGGGAAAAATATGCAAATGAATTTCGCTTGTGCGGCTGGAAAACAATGGGGGAAAAAACAGACAAAACAGATTACTTTCATGAAGCCAAAAGACGTTTTTCTTTTCTTATTCTTTTATTGTCGTGCAGAACAAAATTTTTAGAAACATATTTAAATTAAAAAGAAAATGTATTAACACGTTTTGTACGACATTTCGAATAACGTCATCATACTAAGAAAATGATACTAAAAGACCGAAAATAAAAACGACAAAGATGTTCATAGCTAGTGGAAACACATTCAATGTCAAACTGAGGATTGGTTCAGACATTAGTCAGAAATATCATTCGTAGACGAAACGATATATTTCTTGATAGATGGATTAATTCGTTTCTGACAAATTAAAATCTTAGCCAGCAAGTACACCAGCCAGGTGATAATTGATAAATCGAAGTTTTGTAAATAGTTTTGAGTTATCATATCTTGTTGTGTGATATTATGATTGGAAAATATTAAAGACGAAAGCTTACCTATGTGCTTTTATGTCGTTGAAGATACAGCTTTTTTTTGCTTGACAGTCTTTTTTCCCCTCAAAAGCATTGAAGTTCTTGACAGAATTTAATTTTTCTACTATTATTATTATTATTCTATGTCAGAGAATAGGGGCGAATTTCCAATGAATTGTGAGTGACATAAAAACCAAGTTTGTGAATATTTTTGGTGTAGATATACAAGGAAAAGGGTCGTCTGATTGGACTAATAAAAAAGACAATAGAAAAGGCTCAGGTCGAAGTGAGATCAATAAGCTAACTTCTTAATTGCTCAAAAAAAAAAGACGTTCAAAATATTTAATCTTAAAAAATGTTTTCCAAGTATGACAAGTATCAACGAAAAATTTAGTGATTGTCTATTTTAGGCTTTTAACTTATTCATTATTTCGACTTATTTATGCACTCAACTAAAACGCTTTCGATCGGACACAGATCGATCGTTTTCTCCCCGCAAATTTGAACGTTTTTCAGAAGGGTCAAGCATTTATTTATTCATCCAATGTGTAACTTCAATGAAACATTCAGGAAAATTTCCCGAAACACACGGTATCAAAGTTAAACAACTGAATATGGTGGGAGAGTGCAATGGGAAAGGTGCGAGACATTTTCATAGTTATTTCATCAAGTCAATGACTAACACAGTTTGTCGTAATACAAAGAATTTTCGTAATACATGAAACAAAAGATTCGTTTATAAAGTAATACGTACTAACAAACAAAACGTTACTTTTATGTACTTCTTTTCAGAATCCAATTTCTTCCAGCATCAAGTTTACTTACAATGTCCATTATTTCAGCGATTCGAACTGCTGGGGTTTTAGAGGAAACAAGAAAGATTTAGTTAAAAAGTAATTTGTAAAATCTCAAATCTAAAAATAGATTTAAAACTTCGCTCACTATTGTTACATGGTCAATAATAGATGAAACCCTCTATATTATTCCATTTTCCTTTTTTTTTTAGACAGGAAGAAAACCTGTTACTGCAAAAATTCAACTCTTAAATTTGCCTGCTTTGATCATGACAAACCTTTTGCGATTAATTTGACCTAGACTTCTTTGAGACTACAAAATTAAAATTTTTTCCCTTTTCTCTGCTTTTTCGAAAAAGTCAGTCTTTTTACATTAGCACAACTTTTGTTGAAACTTATTGAAGTCCGGCCCATTGATCGTTTTTTTAAAAACTTTTTTCCGCACTTTCCAAGTTTTCCTCAAAGTTCTAAAGCTGTTAGCTTGCACTTACGTTTCTTGAAATATTCAAAGTTAAGTCCCAATTATCTCGAATCGCGAGATAATTCGCGCCTGAATCGGTGAATTAAAAATTTTGGTCAAGGGAAAAGGATAGGGGAAGTGGGGGGGGGGGAGGACGACTCGGCATACTTAAAGACCATTGCGACATTATGATTGTTTTATAGTGATGCCTAACGCCCCTTCTAAATGAGATGTAACGCAGACAAGTATGGTATGGTAGAGGTATGGTTCAGAATGTAATGGAGGTATATGGTTTGTGTGTATGTTCGAATTTTTATCTTTCGGCGAAATTCGGGATTTCATTCGGCAAATTGAGAATTTCCCCCCTCCCAAGAAGCACCCTGCTCTGTGGATTCGTCACTCTTCCAAATATCAACGCATTCATCTAGGCGGCACTTCAAAAAACACTCCTCACCACACGCGGAAGAGCTACGTAAGCACAACACATACTGACACCATCTGCTTGCTCGTAGGGGTCTTCTCCCTCAATGACAAAACACCCACGACAGAATTAACAATCCGTAACCTCCCCCAACCTAAGCACAGATTTTCTCCGTCTCGCGGCGACGACAAAAAGAGGAAAGTCCAGAATCTAAAAATAACTCTCAAGAGTCTAGAACTGAACGGAAACGACAGCGGAAATCCGCTTTCCCTACGGGCAATGTGCAGTTTTTCCATTAAAGGGGTAAATATAAACTTTTTATTTATTTCTTCAAGTCCAAAAATTTTTGGTCTGTTTCATCCATTTTTCTCCGCTGTTCAGGTTCGCGCTTCTAACTACGATCCAAAGCTTTTTGTATCACTTACAGGGCATTAGTCAGGTGGGGTCAGTATTTTTGTGCAATTTTTGGTAGTTTATCGCGTATCCCTTACAGATTTACGAGTACTCCAAGAGTTACGACTACTACCGGTTGAAAACCTGCCCTACAGGATGCAACGTATTAATTGAACTGATTTATGTAACCGTTAATTGCATAAACTTTTTAACACTTCCAATTACAAATGAATTTTATCCTTTTCCTATACTGGAATTTTTAATTAAACAGTTATATTTCGTAAGAATTTTTATTTACACACCATCCCCAGGTCCAACATCTGGGACTACGGCAACAAGAAGCATTTAAAAAAAAATGTACTATCAATTCAGTGATGCTTTTAGAAGCTATTATTGTATTCACAGTACTTGCGACAGAGACAAACAATGTTAATCACAGACAGTCAGAGCACGAGGCACGTCACATATATTACATAACTAGCCCCTTCTTGCAGATCAACATACATTAGCATTGCAGAAAAGTCGCACAAACTTTTAATGGGGCACCCGCAATTTAAATGGGGTTGTTTCCATCAGTCAAAAGTACTACTTTTAGTCACTGAAATTGATAGAATGAGCAAAAATAAAAAAAAATCATAGAGCGAGGATAATTTTCAAAACGTTTAATTTTTACAGAAAACGAAAACTCAAATTATTTTGTTTTCAGAACAAATCTTGGAAGAACGCGAGGCTATTAGTTAAAAAAATAAAAAGGATGAGGTAAAAAAAATACTTTTCTGAAAAACGAACTAAGTCCTCGTTTTGGCCAACCAGTTGGATAACTTGATGGAGTACTGATATAAAAAGAAACAATGCACATCTCTGATTTAACTCCAAAAATTTACTAAGAACAGTTAGTTGGTGAAAGACAGGAAAATTAAAATGACAATTTGAAAAAAAAAAAGAAAAGAAAAGAAAAAGAAAGAAAGAAACAGTAATCACTGTTGTTGAAATTTAATATGAATAACAAAATACTTATTTATTACATGAATGTCTCATAAAAAATCCCTTGTACTCAAGATCCGTACTGAAAAGACTTTTATATCACATATTCGTAACAGAATTGAAGCATAACGTATGATATAGTATTAGTAATAGTATTCCAAGGTGTCCAAATCGGAGACAATTCCATTTTGGGTTACCATCGATGCCCCTATTTGAGTAGCCAGTGACACATTTTCTGAATAATAGCACCTCTTCGGACAGATCTCGAACAAGTTATCGAGATATACAATCAAAAGTTATCAGAAACCTTAAAAAATGAATGCTGACTTACCAAAATCGTACGATCGAAGTCTCACTTGATAAATTCCAATACCGTAAAAGTTAAAAAACTTACATTTTCTTTTTAAAATGCGTAGAAAAGAAAAAAAAGTCAAACATATCAATATCGGTCCAATCCGGATCAAAAGACAAACATATCAATATCGGTCCAATCCGGAATGATATTGACGTATAGTATCAATAACGGTAACTCAAATTAATGAGAAACTGAATGCCCCCGTTTAAGACAACTCTTCCTTGAACAGTCTTTCTACACTTATATTTTTGTACGACTCATTGTACTGCCATTTGCTTTGTCTAGTGGTCAGAGAAGTCTGACTGCGACAGGAAGGGCCGGGTTCGAATCCCGGTTTGGGCATGGACGTACTTTCTCTCTCCTGTCCTTGTCCTTTCTTCGTGTAAATGTGTTGTGTTGCGAATGGTTGCCTACCCTATAAACGGGTCCTTATGGCATGTATGTTACTGCAGAGAAGCCGGACTTCACACCAAATTACGGTACAGTTGGAAAAGTGAAGCAGCTCACCCTAAATTGCCAGCCTAGCTGGCACACGACAACAACAACTCATTGTACTTTTCTATCGAAGTAATCGTTATTCAATAGAATAATACCTACTTAAGTCCTAGAATTCAATAATTTTGTCTACGTCATCTGATTGGTCTAGTTGTTTCATAAAATACCTAGTAATTCTATGAAATAACGGATTTCACATTTTAACGGTAACTTATAAAATTAATTTTCAACTTTGTGAGATCAATTTTCGTACAAAACTATTCATACATCCTTGTTTTGTTTCTAAGTTCATACATGAGCTATTTTGTAAAATGCCGAAGAAATTACTTCATTAAAAATGAATAGGCAACAATATTCCATTAATTATCCAAAAACATTAAGCTTTCATGACGCGCGGTGGAGAAACGGAACTGTACTTTCTCCTCAAATACGATGCGGAAATTAATTTTCGCATTCTTTGTGAAGGTGCATCGTAATATACAACCAAATTCCCTTTAATCTCATTTTTCATTTAAGAAGCTCAACACTGGTTACCTTTATAACAATTGATGTTCCTCGTTTGGATAATTAACTTGGAAAAATATTTTTTACTTCTACAGGCTATCCAAATACACTAAAGACTTTTCTTTCTTGATAACTAATAAGCGGGGAAGTATCAAGGTTAGTTTTATTTTATAAGCTTTGTTAAATTTCAGTTAAGTGTTCTTTGTTTCTGAAACATAGCAGACGATGAGAAATAAAATAGTCTAAAAAATAGGGGAGTTTTAAACCAAAAAAAAAAAAAAAAAAAACCCTCCGAGTTTTAGATTTTTCAATCTAATTTCCCAACAAAAAAATTAATTTTTAAAAATTCTTTTAAAACTTCAACCTGTTTTTTTTTTTTTTGGACTTTTTATTCAAATGCCTAAAAATCTTTTGAAATGTGCGGTTTCTTTACTTATGTATTTGATAAGTTTTCAAAAATATTTGAAATGCGTGTTTTTTTTTTTTTTTAAGCCTTTTTGGTGACAACCAATTTTAACAGTTTTCATCTTATCACTAAGGAGAATGAAAACGAAAAATAATATCAGGCATTAATTCCCAACAGAGGTTTCTATGGCAATAGTTTTTTTTAGCAATTTTTTTTAAAGTTTATTTTTTATTTTTTTTTTTTTTTTTTGGCTGGATAAAATTAAAACCCCAACTAAAAACTTTAAAGCTGAAGCGAATTTGTCACATCTAGTACCTATAATACGATGCCAAATCTAATATCAGCTTGCTGATACTGGCGATAGTTGGCGAGCATTCCTTAGAACATTACGTTAAATAATCTTGACTAATTGGCAATCTTTAGGTAAATTCAGTGTGTTTTGGCAAAAGAACCAGCCCACCAAGATATTTTTATTAGTCCCCAGAAGGCTTGGCTTCCGGTATTTGTCGGTCCCTTCTCGATAAGTGACAACCTTGATGTCTAATACACTCTAATCAAGTAAAATAGTAACAAGTCATCCTATCCCAAAGGGGCTGTAATAATGTATTTTAATTATCATTTAATAAATCATTTAATTACAATCACTACACATCAATACTTTTATAGCCAAAGCAGAATCTTACGTTTAATATATAAAAATACCCGATTTCTCACTTTCAATAGGGGTTGTGACAGCTAGACTGTTCATTACTACGGACCAAGTAAATTAATAAGCTTTCATCAAAAAATGAATGATTGATTGAACATGACAATAAACTAAAATAAATAAAGCTCACTTATTAATTTCTCGTGAGTGTGTAAAAGCATTTTTTACAGAAAAATATTTAAAAAAACTTTAGAAAGTGAAGAAAAAATGCAAGCCATAAAAGTTTAAATAATACAAAAAAACGAAAGAAATAAAAAGAAAAAAAATACATATAAGATAGAAAAAAGAGGTGTTAATAACAAAAGTTGTGAACAAAACTTAATTATGAAATAAAATACAAATAATCACTACATCATACTTATTATTGATATAATTTTCACTTTTTTTCTTTCCATTTTGTTTTAATTAACTCATAAAAAACACTTCGTAAAAAGACATGCTTTACCACTTAGAAACAGAAATTGTTAATTATGCAAATTTCTTTTTCTTTAGAATGACAAAAGGGAAAAGAAAGAGTCAAAAGAAAAAAGGAAAAAAACTCAAATCGATAGAGAAACTTGTTTGCGATAATCTCAGGAAAATTTCACACCAGCAAGTTCACTTTTTTATCTACTCGGAAGTTTGCTCAGATTTCAATTTTATTTTTCGAGTGGAAAAATTATTTTCTTTCCCGAAAATGGCTGAAAGAATTTATTAATTTATTCCTCTTTAAATTCTTATTTTTCGAAGATGGTTGAAAATGGGAGAATTTCCTTTCATTATTCAAAAGCTTTAAGATTTTAAAGTGTTCGAGAAAGTATTTTACCTGGGAATATTTTAATTTTGCTTTTATTTTCAAATTTCTGAGAGTGACGTAAAACTGGCAATTTAAACGTGGGCGACTAAACTCGGAAAAAATACTGAAAGCAGTCGTTCTTATTATATTCTAAATGTTAAAAGTCAATGATGCCATTCATGTTCTTTTAAATGCTGAAATTCTTGAGCAATATAGAGAAAATCGAACTTTTCTCCGGTGATATTTATCTGAAATAAAGAGTTAAGTTTGACATATTCGTGAGAAAAGATTAAAGCCTAGTAGTTCTTCTTACTTCTAAAGATTAGATAAAAATGGCTGCACTAAATGGTCTATTTTGAGACACTTTTGGGTTCAGAGCACTTTAGAGGGCAGTGACGCCTAATTTTTAATTACCGAAAGGCCACCTCTTGTACAATGATTATGAATCTCGCGGACCAGAATCATCATCATCAAAATTAGCTCGACAGCCTGTTGCGGGCCTTGGCCTAAATAGGAGATCAAGCCAGGCTGTCCTACTCTTTGCGGTTGACCTCCAGTTTTTGATTTTATTGATATCAAAATCATTGACCACACAGTCGATCCATCTATTTTTTGGTCTACCCCTTGGTCGCTGTCCAAAATGGACTGCATTGAAATCCTCCAACGCAACTCTATAATTTTCAATTCTCAAAAGATGACCACCCCATTTCATTCTTTTTAGTTTGGTAAGACATAACTGAATACATATAAAAATTTAATATTGGGAAAACAAGGAAAATTAAAGAAAATTAAACCTTTTTTTGTCATCAATACCAGATGCTTATTATGATACGAAGTTTACTATCTGCTTTTTATTAACTAATTTCTGACTTTTTGGCTCCAACTCTCGAGTTTCATAGCATAGTTTTCAACATGAATCCAGGGTCGACGAGAGGCCATGCCAGCCTAGGCGGAAATTAGGGGCCCGACCCTTAAGAGAGGGCTTCGCTTGGAATCGGAGTCGTAGAACAAATTTTGCAAGTTTAGGGATGGAGGGGGGATGGTGAACAAATTGACAAGGGGCCCCGCCTTGGTTCTCGGCGGCCCTGCATGAATCTATGCAGTAAATCTCGCGGAAAGGTAAAATAACGGCAAATAAAATCATTGCTCTAGGGAGTGGAGATTTTAACTGTTTTAATAAAGATTTTTCCTATCGTACTCACTCGAAAATGTTAAATATTGCCTGTTCATTGGCTAACAGCTTAACTGAGCAAAAAAGAGCGATTTTCAGAGCTTCATATTGAACTTTCTGCCGACTACCAAACGCCTTTGTGAACTTTAAGCTTCATTCAATTAATTGTCTGGACGATACCGCCTCATAAATGACGTCATTTGTATGCCAAAGAAACATTTTATCTACGGTAAATGCCAACAGACTGACGTATTGTTGACATAAAAATGACATCATTTCCGAAGTTGGTTCTTTCGACTCTGGAATAGGGCTATTAACTAAAAGAGGAGACGATCAGAATTATTAAGTTAGTTAAGTTGGGCGATGCACTTTTTAATTTTAAACAGCAAAGCGAGAAAATTTAATATGGAAATAAGCGAAATATATTACTTCAAATATTTGAAAACCCGCATTGAAAAAATAAAAAGTCGAAATTTAACTCCCAGGAACAGGGTTGTCCTGTTTTGTCCACCCCGGAAAAAAAAACCTAGAAAAAACCGTCCCAGACAAAATGTCATTTTGTCCATTTTTTCAGTAAATTGAAAGTTTTTAGTTAAAAATTCGAAGTTTGAAAATAATAAATAGTTATATAGATTCTTCCAATTCAAGTATACTATTTTAATATAAAAATAGCATTCATAAATATGTATATAAAAATTGATTGAAAAATATTTTAAAGTGAAAATGAAAAATTAAGGTCAGTTGAAGTTTATGTAAATGTGCATATAAATCAAATGAGTGATAATAAGTTATAATGCATGTAATAGCGTTTGTTGTGCATTTTAAGATGTTTATCTGTGATGTGGACTGTGGAAGTTTACTGCTCATAATAAATGCATTTATGAAATTAAAAGTAGAAATAAAAAGATTTTAAAGGTTGGAGTTTCTCAAAACATTAAAATCGTAGTTTAAGAAAAAAAAACCTACTTGATATTAATAAAGGAAATGTTGACATGAAGTGAAATCTGTTTTTGTAATTCAAATACAAATATGATGATCAGCAACGGGCTCTGAACCCAGCTAGGCTGTTCCTAGTCAATTTATTAGTATCCAATGAAAATCAATGGTCATTTTAAAGTTATATACCTCCTTGCTTATTATAGCCCCTTCCAGTACACTATTCTGAGTCCCCACAACCCTACAAAATTAGTATTTTGTATAACATTAACATATCCATAAAAACATACAGAGTACATAAATATTTTACTATGGTGTGAAATCAATAAAAACACGAAAAATATAGCAGTAAAATATTTTTATTCTATAAATCTTCATTTTGTATGTCTATAAACATTTCACTTTTCTATTAAATTTAATTTCTACTATTGCAATAAATAATATTGTAATTATGCCCAATAATTTATTCACATTGTTAAATTTCATTACTTTTAAGTAAATTATAATCTAAAATTAGTTGCACCTATGTGTAATTAAATTTTTTTTTGGATATATTAAATTCTAAACTTAACAATCATTCTATTTTAATTAAATGATTAATTCATGATACATAATATATTTAAATTATATACTAATTTTATTACCCGTAGTAGAAAATTAAAAATCATTCGGTTCGCCTGCATATTTACAAATAATGGATGACGAATTGCTCGCCAATATGGCTATGTTCATTTGCCCGCCTACGTTGCGGTTCCACGTTATGATAATTTGGTCATTTACTCTTCCACGTTATGATAATTTGCAGGGTAAAATGCTTTTAAAATTGGAATAGAAAAATAACAAAAATCCAATTTTTGAAAAATCGCTTTAAGGTGCATACTCCCATGCTACAAACAATTCTGTGCCAAATTTCGTGAAAATCGGCCGAACGGTTTAGGCTTATGCGCGTCACAGAGATCCGAACAGAGATTCAGACAGAGAGCCTGTCTGGATGTCTGTGACGTGCATAGTGCCAAGACCGTTCTGCCGATCTTCATGAAATTTGGCACAAAGTTAGTTTGTAGCATGGGGGTGTGCACCTCAAAGCGATTTTTCAAAAATTAGCGAATTGGCGATAAAATCAACATTCAATATTTGTAAATATAGAGGCGAACCAAATGACCTTTTAATTTTCTACTACGGTCAAAGCAGAGCGGGTACCACTAGTATATTCATAAAATTAATGGTAATGAAATAAATTTAATTCATATTAAAAGTGACTAATTAAATATTAAACATTGCTCAGAAAAAAAGAAAATGTTTCATGACTGCACACCGACTGATGTACATTATTTATCTCTGAATCATATAACTGTAAAAGTAGCTAACAGAAGAAAAATGAGTAAAACAGCTAAGGCTAAATTTACTCCATTAAAATAATGAAAGAACCATTAATTTTAAGTCTACATATTGTAATTATAATATGAGAAAAATAAAGAGTGATTTGAGGACGCATTTACTATTTTGAAGACTTTAGTTTGTGCTAATTGAAAATATCAGATATATATCAAAATATCGGATAGTTTCGAAAATATCATGATATTTTCGAACTCTGTCTCGCAATAACAAGGTAAGCCATATTATTGTATCACGTAGCGTTTTATTAAGGTTTTAAGCATTGATATTAGTTTACATGTTTCAGATGCCCAGAAAATACATAAGGAAAACAGATAAATCGAAATGGACTGCAGAAGACTTGAAGAAAGCAAAATCAGTCATTACTGGAGGATTATAGATTAGAAAGGCTGCAGATCAATTTAAAATACCATTCAGAACGTTGCAAGACAGAATGAAGAGAGGAACCAACGCTAATCCAAGCTTCGGCAAGAACTTTACTACTATTTTAAGTAGTAAATGACATTATCGACTGCCATTACCCCAGGGTGGGGGTAATACCGGTCAAAGCTGATATTTTTTTTAATACAAATAAGCAAGATTAATTTAAGCTCAATTTGAGCCTGCAACAGGTAAAATATACTATATGTAAGCAACTTTACATGATTGCATTTCAAATTTTAAAAAAAAGTTAAGTTTTAAATTGATTTTCCCTTCCTTTAGTTGACTGCATACTGCATTACCCCAGTCTCCTCTACTCAAAGAACATGGGAGCTTACGATTATGAAAATATTTTTAAAAATGTAAGGAAATAAACAAACAAAAACATAAAATAAATAAACAATAAAAGAAAAAATAAACTCCATATAATAATCATGAAAGGCATAGGTTAAAATTTGTTTACTTAAAACAACCCGACAGATATGCTTACTGCATAAAAAAAGGACCGATAACGGAATTTAGATAGCGAGAAGTGGCAACGAGCAAAAGCAAATAAACGAACACAACAAAGAATGAAATTTAGTCGTACACAACAGGAAAAATCGAAGTTGCAAATCGCGTGCTTCGAAGGTTGTCAAGAGCTCTATGGCAAAGCCACGATTTTTTATTGGTCGGCAAAACTAGAATTACCTTCATTAATGATATCGTGACAGTAAAATCAGGTTTAAGTACACAGTAAAGTTTCACAGCGGCAAATGAATATTTTACCCAAACTATCAGTTCCAGTCTTCCAAGAGCGATTATATTAATTATTAATGGCGATGAAAAGTATCAAATGGTCAAAGTTTCAAAAAGGTAATAAATTTTTAAATGCATTCTGTGGCTTGGATGGCAATTTGACAATAATGAATACTTCTTGGAAACTTTATGGCTTAGAGAAGCCGAGAAATTGTTCACGAGAAGGTGATCTTAATAGGACTAAGGGGTGATAAAGTCCGTTAAAGAACTCTATAAAAAAAGTTTGAATTTTGAGATCTTGAGTTCAAATTATGTTATTCGCAATCACCAATTGTGATAGGATCCTACTCGTTGGGTTTCCTGTTTCGACTAATGGCTTTTATTGCAACCATGATTTGAATTCAAGCAGTCAAAATTCAAATGAATGTCAAGGGCAGCATGCTGAATTTTATATGCTGGATGTTGTGTGTTGGATACTGCTTTCGTGTAAAAAGATTGTGTAATGTCGAGAAAGTCTTTTATAAATAATTCGATTCCGAGGTACATGGAAGCCTGGGGGAGGTGCTCGGTTGCATTTATCGCCCTTGGGTGGAGGGATGGGATGTCATTTATATGCATTCTAAACTTTTACTTTAGTCAGAAAAGAACCTAGCACAGGTACACCTCGATGAGAGGTCACTGTGACCCGCCAAAAAATGTCCCAACTCAGTACCTTTTGTCCAACGGTTCTGCAGAGTTGAAAAAATGTTGGTTGAAAGAAAAATGATGCCGAATATCTCTTCACATCAAATGTAAGTACGTCTGCATGTTCCTATTTTTCATTCGGTAAATTGTAAATTTCCCCCTCCCAAAAATTTAAGCTCGCGGCGTGCCATGTCTTGCCTAACGGTTTACACTTTACACAGCTCTTAAAAACTATTTCTGAACACAAGAGAGAGAGTCAGTCCAAAATCAATCTGAGAGACTGAATACTAACTGCAAAGTAACAAAATGCGCAACCTCACTTATTTCTTTACACTAACGGCTAATCTCCCGAGTCTCTTGCAGGTCTTCGAAAGACAGCGAATCAATTACAAAAAGAAAACCGTCCTCGAAGGTTCGACTACTCGATTTGTTTTCCAATCAAAGGAGAAAAAGAGATACGCTTATCCGAAAGAATTTCCCCTTATCTGTGATCCGTAATGAATGAAGGCGAAAACTGGAACTGGTGCAATTCGTCACGGCGAAAATCGCCGAGAGGTGGACACTGCGCCATCAGAAGGCACGGATTATTGATGTCATAACATCTGGACGAAGCTGGTATCAAGGGGAATTATTCGTTCAAGTTATTCAGCAGCTTTATTTCTCCAGATAACAAGAAGGTTGTTTGAGCTACAAAAATCGCTTTGTATATACAAAAACTTTTTTTTAAATTTTTTTACCAAGGTCCGAATAGTTGTGAAATAACTAAAAGATAACTAGAATTAAAACAAACGACTGAGTCGCAAATGTAGAATCAAGAGGGAAAATTGAAAATCCTTTTAACAGCCTTATACTATTAAAAATCAATTTCAAGTATTTTATTTGTTAACAAATGGAAATTGGCAACAGATAAAAATTTTAAATCATTGCCTTTAATTTCCTTGTGAAGGCAAGGCACCTTGTTCGTAGCCCTTCATTGTTGACTCAACACGGGACGTTGTTTCTATGATAGTTGATAGTAATTACCTTGTTGTCCAACAATGAATTCGGTGATCAATTACGTGAATAAAGACTCAGACGTTATTAAAATCTGCTTTAAAAAAAAACATTATTCGAATTCTATGATGAAACATGGAAGTTCCAAACACATTCTATCAGACGCGAAAAAAAAAAAATCTCTTTATTTTGATATTAAATTTTAAATTTTTTAAATACGTTTTCACTGCAAAAATCGCGAAAAAAATTAATATCTTCGTTAATTAATGTCATCCAAAGAAGCAACCTAGCTAAGAACACTCTCGATCAACTCGCCTTTCGATTTTTTTCCCCTTCAAAATCGGCTCATCCGTTTAGGCGTTTGAGTGCCACAAACAGATACACAGACACGTCAAACTTATAACCCCCTTCCTTTGTGTGTCGGAGGTTGGTAAAAACTACCGAAATTTGATGGCTCAGAAGTTGTTAGTGTAATGCAGTCCAACGTACCCCGAGCTCCGGGATAAGTATTGTTTAATAAAACTTATATCAAACTGCTTATTAAACGTTTAGATGAGATAAAATGTGAAAAGTTGATAAGCCCCCCCCCCCCCCCCCCATCTCCTCCCATACTGTCTCAACTCTCAGATTAATTGCTTTGCCGAATTTCATGTCTGAAAACACTGTGACCTGCGCACTAAAAGGTAAAACCGGGGAAATTCTTTCTGTACATGGTCAGTAGTAAGAATTTCACTATTAGCCAGTTTTATGAAATAGCTGGGACTTAATTTTCCCGAAATAATAACGATACATTTTTTAAATTTTATTAAAATTAGTATTTTTATTAATTGCAGTAAGTAATACATTTTAAATAAATTATTTAATAAAGGCTGCATCTTGATTTTGATGTAAAGTATTTTACCAATTCCTAAAAGAACGCTGTGAGGCAGGTGGCGAACGCAAGTTTGGCCCTTTACTAGACACCGCACACACACAAACAGCCCACTGCATTAGTAAAAGAAAAAAGCCAAAAACTAAATAGTGAATTGTGAAAAGCAGACCCTTCACAAATACATTCAACTTTATATCAGAATATTTCATAATTTTTAACTTGATTTTAACGTACCTATAAATCCTTTGATAAACAAGAGCAAAATTGTGTAACGATATTGATTTACTTTCATTTGAAAACAAGAATAATAATAAAGTAAAATAAATTTTAAAATGAACAATAATAGACTAGGAAAAATCTTTTTAAACAGACGCTAAATCTTCCCATTATATCCCTCACTTGCTGCTGACTTTATGTTTATTTACCATCTTCAGTGTCTATAAAAGCCTTTTAAAAGATTACTTTTAAATCTAATCCTTGTGCTATTCCATTAGATTCAAACTTTTCATATTCTAATTAATAAATTGTCCGATAATATTCTGAAATCGCGGACGTGAATATTTAATTAATTGAAGCCCTCTATATCTTCGAGAAGCGCTGCCTTAACTTTCGACGTAATTTAAAGCTGAATAAAATAAATCTATAAACTTAATTATATCATAAACGTTAATTTGCAGCATGGGCTAAATATCTTACTGCGGCAGTTTGAGCATAGCTAGTCGATGGCTTTTCGCAATCGACTTAGATAAGCCGACAATTCCAACCTAAAGAATTTTTTAAGCGAAGTTAAAGAGCAACTTAAAAAAATAAGTATTCTAAAAGGTAATGTTTGTAGTACCAATAATTTCGAAAAAAGCATTTTTGAAGGAGTTTTTTTTTTTTTTTAATAAAGAGGTGATTGAGTACTGAAAGTGCCTCAGATTTTATTTCAAGGTAGAGACCGAAATTAATATCCATAGAATAGAAAACAGAAGTTTTAGGCACAACAAATTGCGAGGTATTGAAAGTCGGAGCAAACGTAACCTGGCAGCATTGTGAAGGCTACGCAGATCCTAATCGCAACCAAGTTAGGTTTGACCCAACTATAGACAAACTGATTGCTTTGATGTAGTTGCATCAACATTGTAACTGAAAAAACTGAAAAAAAGAAAAACGATGTCTCAAAAGTTCACCAGGATTCCTTCATAGTCATAGGATTATAAGGAGATATATTTCAAGCTTAAGCCTCTCTGAAAAAGAAAAATGATCACTTATCAAATACCGAACAGGCAATCAGAAATTGGCTGTATATTTTGGTTGTAGACTTCTAAGATGTGGGATTACAAAAACTTATCTTGCGGTATAAAAAGTAGTATAATTTCGGTGGTTCGTATGTTTAGAAGTAGCTGGAATTTAAGGTTTGCCCTATTGTTTGTTGTATTTTTTGCAACAATCATTCAATTAATTTTATTACTAGAAAATCGCCCGTCAAGGTATGACGGGTGAAAATTGCTTCAACATTTGAACGAAGCAATTGCCTGTTTGATGATATCTTGATAGTTGAAATTTTAACCCTAACTCCAGTGGATGGCGATTATTGTTGACCAGTTTCGTTTTTTCATTCTCCTAAAATGAGTTTATCGGATCCAGTTTAGCCTTGTCAAAATGAAGCATTTCCCTGCATCTCAAACATTGCCAGAAAATATTATCAAATTATCATGCTATGGCGCGAGTTTAATTGTTGGTGACGTCAGCTTTACTCTGCTCGATCAGTGATTTTGGCTATTATATATAAGATTCTTTAAATTTTACAGATTTTTTTTTTCCTTTTTTTAAACACACAAAAGAATTTCCAGAGTGCATTAGGTTTGTCTTTTTTAGAATGCTGCAAATTCTGAAAAAATGTCAGCATTGCCTTTTTACAAAATGCATACTGCATACAGTCGTTTCCAAATTCCTTGATTATATACACATCTTCCGAAAGTAATAACAAGCGTTAAATATCACTGACTCAACTGTTAAACTTTTTACTTACAAAAATCTGCATATAAGTTATTGCAGAAACTGGTTCCTTTACCAAGCAAGGCAAATGTGTATGAGCTAATAACGGAAATCAACTGTGATTATTCACTGTCGATATGCGTCACGTATTTGCATATTTTAATTGCAAAAAAATACTCACAAACAAAATTAATTCTGAAGAAGATCAAAATTGCCCGGTGAAAGTAGAAGTACTTTTCCTTTAGCGAGAGCAGACGACTTGTCAGCTTTGCAGTCCCGGAAATCTTTAGCCGGGGTTGCGACAGCTGCTTGTACGTGCAAATCGTAGAACGGTGGCAGTGATTTTGAATCTCGCTGGTCGAATATTGAAAACGCCGCGCTTTTCTCGTCCAGTGCCCCTGGAATTCTATTTATAAATGGGTCAAAATCGAAAGCGGGAGGCAAACGCAGACGTGCGTTCTATAGCAGAGCGCTCGAAGAGATATAGCATAAATAAACTTGGGAGAATTATGAGGCAAGAATGATGAGAAGCATATGATGCCATCACATATGGCATAATAAATACATTTACAAAAAAAAAAAGCCCGCAGAAAATGCGGATGTTTGTAGAAAGAGAGGGAGAAAAAATGCTTTTCTCTTTCTTTTCCCCTTCCGATCAAATGTTTTTCAGCGCAATTTTTTTTTTTCAAAAAAAATAAAGAATAAGAATAATGACTATAATCCAGCCGTGACGATGAGGATGCGACTAATGCAAAAAATGTTTCTGGGTTTAAAAATTTGTTACAAAAAAAAAAAAAAAACTTACCAAGAGATCAGGGGCAGACTGGGTCCCCGCACGAGGGCGTCAACCTTGGCCTCCAAAGGGCGCAAAAAAAAAAAAAGTACAAAAAGAAAAAAAAAAAAGGTGCATCATAATAGGTGCAAAAAAGAAAAGAAAAAAACGATAGTAAAGAGGTTTACGAATTTAAAGTAAAGAAGAAAAAAAGGAAGCGGAGGAAAGTCGCACAGGTTTGTAAGCGCAAAAAAAGGATATTACACCAAAATATTTAAAAAATAAATAAATTTAAAAAGTAACTTTGAAACAAAAAAACGTGTTCAGGCTTGAGAGCCTGTCTGCCCCTGCAAGAGATTAAAAACTACAGGGGAAACTGCTGTACCCACGGACAAAATTTACTTTTCAATTTTTGCTGGTCTCTGGGAATGGATAATCGATCGAAAAAAATTTCTGGCAGAATCTATAACTTATCATCTAAGTTGGCAATTTTTGTCAGGTGAAAATCTCAAAGCTTTCAACCCCCAAATTTTTTTTTCTTAAAAACCATCTTTTTTGTCCGTGGGTACAACAACCCGTTCACCCCGCGGACAGGTGACTTTGTACCCATGGACATACAAAAAAAACAATGTATAAATAGGTCTGAGGAACTCAATTATACTCAATACATTTTCATAAACCATTTTATATTGAAATACTTTAAACATCTATTGAAAATAACATTAAATAAAATCTCCAACAGAAATTAAACTTTGAAAATAAATCGAAGGTTTTTTCACTTTTTTTACTTTCCTTAATCTTTAACATCCAGAAAGAGAGAGTTAATGATGTTATGAATAATTAATGTGTTTTAAAACAAACAAAAAAATAACTAGATTCATGATAGTATGGCTCTTTATGTATCTACATAACTTCAATTTATATGCAAATTGAAACCTTTAACTAAAATTAACCCACCACAAAAAACTCAGTTTAGATTAAACAAACAAAAATCTAGAAAATTTGATTTCAAATGAAAACAGGTGGGATTGACGGCCTGTAGATCCGACAACAGGTGGGGGTTACTTCAACACTATAACTTCAAGCCCTACTTCAAACTTATCATCATTGTTGAAAGCAAATTTCGGACGTTGATGACAAGGCACTATTCTGAGGTACTTCACATTGTAAGAAGACTCTTGTGTGACCCAAGGAGACTAAAAATTGCTGTCCGTGGGTACTGGGTACACATGGTTGTGTGTCCTTGGGTACAAAGGTATGCTATTTGGTTTTGCAAAGCAGTCACATCGACAAGACCACAGTTTTACAACATTAAAAATCAGAAACAAAACCTTCAAAATATAGGGAATCGTGATACCTACAACAAAAATAAATAATACAATCCACGACGGACGAAAAAAAAAAGAAATTGCTCATGTTTTTTTTTTTTTTTTTTTAACTTAGACCCTACTAAAACCAAAAAAAAAAAAAAAATGTGATAGAATCTTAAATGTTCGTTTGATGGCGTTGAAACTTCCCGGGGTACTGGAGAGGGCCGTGACACACACATTGAACCCCAGTTAGGATCTCTCTCGACGATACCCGGAACGGACCAACGTCCGTAGGTACAGCATCTTCCCCTAAACTGGTTTTGATAAAATATTGTCAGTTGCAAAAAAACAGGCAGGTGGGGGACTTTTTTTGAATTAGGGAAAACGTATTTGCCAGAAATTCAATTTGAGAAAATTTTTAAAATTACAAATAAAAAATGAAACTTAATGTAAACATAACAAATCATTTTTACTGTAAATATGTTTCAATGCGATCTACATCAAGGTTTGATGCATTTCTCATTGTTCCAAAAAAAAAAAAAAAAAAAAAAAAAAACGCATGCTTACGTCCATAGCTTTAGGAATGCAAGTGTTTTAAACAACGTTTTTGGAAATGAGTGGCACACATTCGAGCGAATGTGAAGTTTTATCTAAAAAACTAGACAAAGGACTAAGCTCCAGTTTTGTAAAACAAAAAAACACATTACTTCCTAAGACTTACTTTGGTCAATAATATATAGTAATTACCCCGAGAAAAAAAAAAGCAGCAACTTTTCTTTGCGAAAATATTTTGAAGTATTTGTTCACTGGAAAATAAGCTTACAACTTATATGCACAACAATAACTAAAACCTAGACTTTGATAATACATTCCTTTCTCTCTCTCTTTATTTTGCATTTGGGTCATTCCATGTCAAGTGATCCAAAATTTGGGAAATTTTTTCCCTCACCCTTTTGTATTTCTTTGAAATTAGGCTCATCGATTGTACCCTTTGAGGTAATCAAAAGTCCAAATTTTTATATTTTTATCTCTATTATTTTTTTATTTATGACACTTTGATTTTTCGAAAAACCCGCTTTTTTTCATGGATGCTTGAACATAAAATGGACGATAACTCAGCACCAAATATAGATAGAAAGATTTGGTAAAAAGCATTTTAAAGTACATTAGTTGTTGTTTAATGGGATATGCAACATGACTAATTTCAAAAAAATTATAATTTTTAAAAAATGAAATTTAAATTTTAAATTTGAATTTCTCAAAAAAGGTATAATGAATTTTTTTTTAAAAAATTCTCAAAAATTTTTGTGTATTTTATCTTCATTTGTGCAAAGTTTCAAGTTGGGATCTCAATCGGATCATATTTTAATGAATTTTTAAATAAAATTTGACTTATGAAATAATGACATTTTTCAGATTCTAACTAGTTAAAAATGGGGTTCTCTCACTGGGGATGGTCTAGTAAGTAGTAATTGATCATAACTATGCTTGAAATGAGCTGACGTGAATTTCTAAATTGGCAAGCACCCCCCCCCCCCCCCCGCGCCACCACTTTTATTATTTTTTTTCAAAACTATTTTTAAAATGTAAAAAATAAATAAATGAATAAAAGACCAAATTGAATAGTAAACTTATTAAAAATTGGTAAATGTTCTTCTTTAAAATAAGAAAAAGACCCCCCCCCCCCGGGCCACCACTTTTATTATTTTTTTCCAAAACTATTTTCAAAATGTAAAAAATAAATAAATGAATAAAATAAAACAAAATGAATAGAAAACATATTAAAAGCTGGTAAATGTTCTTCTTTAAAGCAAAACAAAGTACATTACCCCCCCCCCCTCCCACACACACATTCACTCACACATACGATTAACACTATACTAGTATCACGCTTCATCTGATGCTTTTTTTTTTCAGACCAAGTGTTTCTTTTTCAATCCGAACTTCACAAAGTGTACTTGATTATTTCACTATCTGATAAGGAAAGTTATGATTCATTTCGTTCCTTACCCCTGCACCAACTTTCAATTTTGGATGGAGGAAAGAAATAGTTTGCCCCAAGATCAGAGCAAAATAGGAGTGTTTCCCCCCGTGTTGTTTTTCTTTTTACACTAAACTAAAAATAAATCTAAGTATCAGGTCATATGTCTGTCAGCATAAAACTAACTGTCTTTCTATAACATTTGGAGTGCAGCTGTTTTTTCTTTTCTTTAATGCTAGTTTTCTCTTAATTTCACTTGTAAACGAGAGCAATGCAGCGAGATCTATTTATACATACATTAAAAGCAGTTATAAATCAAACAAATTTTGCTAATTTGAGCATAACCTTCCATGTTGTAAAAGAACCCCATATTTAACTGGTTAGAATCTGAAAAATGTCATTATTTCATAAGTCAAATTTTATTTAAAAATTCATAAAAATATGATCTCATTGAGATCCCAACTTGAAACTTTGCACAAATAAAGATAAAATACACACAAATTTTAGAGAATTTTTAAAAAAAAAAATCATTATACCTTTTCTGAGAAATATAAATTTAAAATTAAAATTTTATTTTTTAAAAATTAAAATTTTTTTGGAATTAGTCATGTTGCATATCCCATTAAACAGCAACTGATGTACTTTAAAATGCTTTTTACCAAATCTTTCTATCTATATTTGATACTGAGTTATCGTCCATTTTATGTTCAAGCATCCATGAAAAAAAGCGGGTTTTTCGAAAAATCAAAGTGTCATAAATAACAAAATAATAGAGATAAAAATCTAAAAATTTGGACTTTTGATTACCTCAAAGGGTACAATCGATGAGTCAAATTTCAAAGAAATACAAAAAGGTGAGGGAAAAAACTTTGGATCACTTGACATGGAATGACCCATTTGTAAACTCGTTCTCCACCTTAGAGCATAGCTTGATATGTGTAGGGCATTTTTCGAGCTTATAAGTTTTATTTCATTTTTGCTGACCCGTACGAAATTTTTGCGCTCCACAGCGAGAATTGAAAAATCTGGTTTTCTAAAACGTAATTTTTAGAAACAGTCGAAATGCGTCTTGTTTATTTTTTGCCGATAGCGGTGAAAACAATCTTTAAAAATGCCTTATTTAGAATGTTTGATGAATTATTAAAAACGTTATATCGTATCCAAACACATACATACACACAAAAAAAAAAAGAAGAAAGAAAAAAAGACAATAGATAATTAATATACATAAAGCTGATTTATCATACGTAAAATACACCACCAGATCAGTTATTCCATCTGAGGACTGCAGTTTCGTGCTTTTTAGCACTCATCAGCCCGGAATAGGAAGTAACTGAGCTGGAGGCGGAAAACGTCTTAAAGGAGTCAAGAGAGCCAAAAAAACTGGTAGCTAATGATTTACCATGTTGAAATAAATGTTTTCTTTTCTAATTTTCATATAACAACACAATTATGGTTCAGAATCCTGTAATCAGTTTAGCTTGTATATTCATGGAGATTTGGATCCAAATACCACTAAGGAAACTAAATCATTGAATGAAACGTCATTTTTTCAGCCCTTGGGGATTCGAACACACGATATGTGCATCATTAGCAGTAGGTTCTAACCAATGAACTAACGGGAATTCAATTCGGAATGCATCACATTAAAAACAGAATAATTCGATATTTTTCGAAAAACAAAAATGGCAATGGGGTCGTTTCCAAAATTTAAAAAAAAAAAAAAAAATCTGAAAGAGCATGCTCAAAAACATAGGATCTGACCGTTTTTTAAATAATTTATTTAAGTTTAATATTTTTTAAAAAATACTTAAATTGTTGCGCTTTTACTGTTTACACTTCTGTCGTGTGACATCACAAATGATGAAATGCCATTCACAGAACAAAATATTTAATTCGTATCTTTACTCACGTGTATTGGCAACAATATGGTTGATAGCAGGCGTAGAGCGCAATTTTAATTCGCGCTTGATTATCATAACGTGGAAACGTAGTAGAAAGATGCGCCAAATTGTATCATTTGTGACGTCATAAAAACCACGCCTTGTTTGAAAAATCGGACATTTAAAAAAATTAATTAAAAAAAAACCTGTTGGGAAAATGAAAGTATTTCCTGGGATCATGTAATTTTTTTTTGCTCATTCTATCCATTTCAATGACTAAAGTAGCACTTTTGACTGAAGGAAACCACCCCATTGTCTTTATTTTTCGCCGAAAGGTGGAACAACTTTAAAAGTGATACCTTTCTTATGAAGTTTGATAACATATTGAGGAAGTTATAGCGTTCCCACAAAAAAAAAAAAAAAAAAAAAAAAAAAAAAAAAAATTAGTTTTTAAAACTGGGAACTTGTTGGTAACAGAAGAGCCGGCAACTTTTGAAATTGAAGAATCGTCAAAAGTAAGTAAGTTTTCCTCAATCTTGTACTAGGATTGGCAAGTTTTTGAGCAAATTGGTGGATTACCGAACAATCAACTGTTGATAATCGGTCGATTAAACGGCAGAGCCGATTAATGAATCTAATAATTATTTTTAATGTTACCAATTTCTCCATTCGAATTTTCCTCTTACTATTTCGATTTTAGAAATAGTTAATAGTTTATTTCTGAGGGACGATTTAGTATAACTATTTGCTTTTTGACGTTATTTCTTATTTTACTTTTTAGTACAAAGGCTTATTTATGAACGAAGATACTTCATATTAGTTTGTAGAAAAAAGTTATTGCAAAAGAATTTTTTTTTTTTTAAAAAAAAAGGTCAATCAGCAAAAATTTTTAAATAATTTATAATTAATCATTGAGTGTCGACCAATATAGTTTTGCTCTTACTCAATTCATGACAAACAAATTTTTTTTAGATCGATAAAACGAACAAAATCCTTAGTTATTGGAAAAAAAAAAAGGAAACTGGTTTTAACAATTTTAATGCACGTACTAATTTTTAAGCATAGCAAATTAAGTTACAGGAAAATATATTTTAATTTAACTTTTAATTTAATTTTCAATTAACAGGATATGATGTGTAAATTATAGGAAAATAATTTTTCAGAATGAGGAAATCTTACTTTTTATTTTAAAAAATGTCAATAATGACTATTTGACAATGTCAAAATTTGAACGTCAAAACCCCAACGCTGTTTTGTACCAACCACCTCTGTAGAGTGCAGACGTAAATAATTTTTCCAAGCATTTCTTTTCTCTCTTTCTTCTTGATTTGAAGGTACCAAAAAGCATTTAACCATTCGCAAATCCCATTTTGAGCATGTGTAATGTCAAGAGCACATTAATAACTCATTGAAAAGATACTAGCACGTCAGGTATGGAAACATTTTTCACTTTCTTCATTTTTGTTATTTTAGCTTGTACTCTTGTTTAATTAATAGCGATTTTAAAAAAATACTTCCATGGCTTTTCTTCCTGTTTTTAGAAAATTAAAAAAAAAATAAAAAATTAAAGGCAGTTTTAGGGAATATCTTAGTACTCCACTAACAGTATTTCATACAGAAAAAATTCTTAAAGTTTGCTCTTCTAGATAAACTGGGCATAAAGCCAATTTTTCTGCAAAACTCTTTATATTTCAAACCATTTTAGTGGTTTGAAAATAAACATGTGAGAGAAATTATTCCGAACAGAAAAATGCTTCAAAATGTTTAAACACAATAAGTATGTATGCTCCTTTGTGTATTTTAAATTTTGTGGAGAAGTGCAGCGGCCTTTTGAATTGATTCCGATATAAAATAAGTATGAGCAGGAGATCAGTCATTTTTTAACACCAGATCTATCAAAAGTAGTCAGTTGTTTGTTTCATGTCAAGTAACAAACATTAGTGGTTTTGGCAAGGATTACCAAATAAATTTTAACATCTTTCAGAACAATACTTTTTTCTCCACTACAAAGGACATTTAAGGGGCATTTCACGGTATTTGAAACATTGGAGAGTCCGTAATAAAACTTGTTAAAATTTTAAATTTTTTACATATATCGAAAAAGAACATTTCAAAATGACATGAATGTCATTTATTTTTCTTTATTTACTTCATATTATGCATACAATCGCAATCAAAACATCAAAAATACAACTTTTTTTCTAAGGGACTCTACATTGAATTTTTCTTCAATAGGCCAAAACTGGTGCTTGGGACGAATAAAGTAAGGATCATCTCTAATACAGATAATAATTTTAATCAAAAAATGCTTTTGTTAAAAAAATTTTAGTTGTGAAAGTGATGATTGCAGAGTACATAAAAATAATTATTTTGATTTATGCATTTTATATCATGAAATTGAACCTTTTCTAATCTCGGCTAAGGTGTTACAATATTCTAAAATAAATTTTAATAAAATTGAAATTCGGTATTTTTAATTAATTTTATAAATTTGGATATGGACTCTACAAAGCGTTACAGACTCTACATTTGGCAAATGTTTTAACACAGTTCATTCTTTACCAATATACTTGAACTGCCTGCACAGAAAAAAAAAGGAACTAAAAGTAAGCCCTTTAAAAGGAATTACAACTTATACTTAAAAAAAACTTTGACTTTCAGAAGAATTTTTAATGTAGTGTATAGGGGGAGTCAAGGCACATTGGTCTGCTTCTCTACTTTCTTTTTTTTTTAATCTCTCTTTAAGAAAAATTAAATAAATGAGTTTTATTTTCTACTATGAGTTTCATTAAATATTTCTCATCATCTTAGAAAATGTTCAATTTATTAACTTTTTTTAACATTATTATTTTAACAGAACTTTGTGAAGTGAACTAACCTGCTACGGGCCCGGAGTCCCTTGATCCACATTACAAAAACAACTTCTGTTACAATTGTCTTAATGATAAATATTATCTAACATTTGAAACAAACAAATGTTGTTTTGTGATTAGAATTAAAAAACAAAAATTAAAGATCAATAAAACATATTCAAATTGACTAACATTTTAAAATCGACAAACAACTACTTTTGCGCTATTTATGCCAGAACCATCACATTTTTTAAGAATCAGCACACCTTGGGTCTTCACTATTGCTAATACTAAAGTATTGCTTTTTTGATTGTTCTAAAAGTTTTTGCGAGTTTTCTAAAAGTGAACCAACATACTCCAGTTTCTTGAACTAAAATTATGTTGTCATAATTTAATTTCTTTAAAAATAAATAAATAAATAAATAAAAATAAATAAACAGCAAATAATAAAGAACTAAAAGAACTTATTTTACAGAGGAATTCAAATTTATTGCTTTATTCTTCATGAAAACCATTGAAAAAAATAAAGTTGCTAAGCTGTGAAAGTTACTCAAACAAAAATAATTGTCAAAATAAGTTTCTGAAATTTGTTCAAAAAAATGAACCATGTGATTTCATTATAAGTAAAGGAATTGTAGAGCTATAGGCACATCCTTTTGCTGGTCATAAATAATAATAAAAAGAAAGGCATTAAAATTATCAAGACTGGTCTAACAAGACCCAACTTCTGCTGTAATCGTATGAGCTGTCGATTAATTTGGTGGTCTCAAATTTCAGTACACAGTATATATATCAGTACCCACTACTGACCGACTTGAGAGATTGCTATAACCGAGGGTTCGCTACATTCCATTTTTCAGAAAAGTCTGAATTCACTCCATTACTTCCATAATGGACTTCCTAATCAGTCAATCACAGGATGTTTCTATTAATACTTAGGACAATAAAGTGAAATGTATCAATCATATTTTACTCAATAATCAGCTAACTATAAAAAATTACCTTTTTAGAAAAAAATGTTCTGTGGCATGGAAGAAGGATGTTATTTCTGGTTGCAAGCATTTTGATTTTTAATGTATTTTGCCAAATTTTTAGTCAGTTATCGGAAACAAATCCGCAACATGTTGATCTATAGTTTCAGTTGCAATATAAAAAAAAAATGTTTAAAACAGTGACAGTTGCCTTTGGAGCTAAAATTGAACATCCATTATCTTCTGTTTTTCATCAATATCAGAAGATGAGTTCACACAGAAGTTGGTCTAGTAAAAGGTTTGTGGATTTTTTTCAAAAATGCTGTCCAATAAAATTTGTTTAAAGTGAATCCACTTTTTAAATCAGGTACATTTATAAATGATAGGATGTCTTTCTTACTTTTTTTACCAGATGATGAAAAGCAGGAAAATTTTGGATCACCATAGCCAATTTTATAGCATTTGGGAGTTTTAAAGCGTTTGAAATTGCATTAATAACATAGGACTTCAGTTTGGACCATTCAAAAGGTTCGCTATATCCTGAGTTCGACTGTATTTCCAATGTGACATTTGAAACATTTTCAGTATTATATTGGGAAAAAAAAAAATCACTTTCCCAACAAAATGAAAGAACAAAGAATGGCATGTCGTTTAGTACATTAATAATAGTGACATTAAAAGCAAAAGAGACCTTCTGTGCCATACATGACCAATCATGTATTTGACATGCAGCCCTTGAACCCACTATTCTGATAATATCATTGGAGATCATCTAAAACTGGGTTTCCGGAATTTTAGGTTCTAAAAAGTGTTGGGCTCTAAAATCTGTCCTCTCACGAACAGTACCAAAGATGGTCTAAAACTGCTTTTAAGACTATAATTTTTGCAAATTTCCGAGAAGAGACGCTCAGAGAACTAATCCATTCAATTTTGAGACCCTTTAAGAATTCAATTTGGAAACATTTCCGGAGGAGGGCCTAAAAATCTCTTCTCCCCCAACACCACCAAAGGTCGTCTGCAGACTTAGATAAAATAAAAAACTTTCTGCGAACACAAATCCTAAATGGAAAATTTTCTGCAAATTATTTTGCTTGATTTACCCTTGAAAAAAAAAATTATATTCAATTACAAAAAGAGACAAAAAAGAATGCTTCAAAATCATTATTATTATTATTATTATTATTATTTGCAATAATATATAGTTTTTGCTTATTTTTCACCAACTGAAGAAAACTGCTTCAACCATTATTTTTTGCCCAAAATCAATCACATGATCATTATTATTATTTTCATTTTGTAATGAAAAAGTTTATATAGATCTGAAACTACTCAAGTTGCTGACAAAGATAAAACATAAGCCACCTGCTTTTTAGTTGAAAATTTTATCAAGGTGTTTGATTTTGTAAACAAATCGACAAAAACAGCTACTCATTTAAAATTATAGGCATTTCTGCAAAAATATATACCATATTTTGATATGTATTATCTGTTAAAAAAGTAAAATTAGAGGTGCGGATTATATGCTGCAATGGATTATCCCTGTTTTTTTCTCTGTAAAGTTGTTTGTTTTACACAGCTTGAACTTTCTTCTTACGTGATTCGAGCTGTGTAAAATAAACAACCATACAGTCATTGTAGAAGCAGTCTCCATTTGCAACCGCTTGCTCCTTTGTCTTTAAGTAATTAGCGCAATCATAATCACGATTTCAAGAAGAAATCATGTTTTAGATTAATTTTGCACAAGAAAAAAGCAAGGAAGACAGGCCAAGAATGGCAGACAGGAAAATATTCGGAAGAAACAAAAATAAACTGTGGGATTTTTTTATATCCCCCCCCCCCCTTTTTAAATTAACGTTACTAGTTTAAAAATATTTTCTGCAGAGCCAAAAATTTTCTGCGAACACCGTTTGCCCGATCATCAATATTATGTAAGACTGGTTGTCTGAAACTGCACTTTAAGAACTACAATTAAGAAATTGTTTCGATGTTGGAGATCCACGACCCCTACCCCTTTCATAATCAAGCCAAAGGCACCCATATGCACAATTTTAGGGGGGGGGAGTCTTAGATAATTTCCCCATGGTTTAGCAGGATATTTTCCCCATAGAAACCGATTTCAGTACAGATTAGAGTTATTAATATTTGATATCTTTAATAACTCATTCATTAATTGCGGGAGAAATGTTTTTATATTTTTGGAAAGAAAAAAATACTAAAAGACAGGAAGTTTTAATTTCAAAGCAGGGTTGGTAAAAAAAAAGGTTTTTTTGGTTTAAACCAGGTTTTTTTGGTTTAAACCAGGTTTTTTTTGGTTTAAAACCGTTTTTTTTTTGGTTTAAATACTATTTGCGAGAAAAACAATTAATTTTCGGAAGGTAATTAAGGTTCCATGTAATTAACAGTTATTCAATAGTCACATTATACCTAATTTCTTGATTAATTAAAGAGATAAGAACAAAATCTTGTAACTAAATTAAATAATTAAAATAGCTTTCTGTGGGGAAATATTGATTGAAATGTTTGACTTGATTAACATATTAGTATGCATGTATATATAGACCCTTTATGATACGAAATACTGGCTTCATTTTTGATTTCATCAAATGAAAGCCAGATTAGGTCTTTTTTTCTACCAGAATTAGACATTCTTTTTAAAGCAATATGAGTAAGTAACTTTTGTAAACTGCACAGGTTAGCTAAGGCAAAGCAAATACCAAAATCCCAATTCCAATGAACAAAAGGGGGGGGGGGGGGGACTAAGAATTATCTGCACCCAATAGTCATAAAGCAGCATAGGTGTATAGCCAATCAAAATCTTTTGAGCACACAGAATCCAAAAAATAAAAAAAAACACCAATGGAGAGAGTGTAGTTTATATACGTGAAGATTTATATATTTCTCAATCAATTTTTAGACATACATTTGCATTTTGTTCTGGGAATTTAAAAATCTGTCTTTTAATCTTCCTACATTATAATATAAGGAACTATTATGTATCATAATATGAATTATAAACTTTTTTTTTTTAATTTGATTCAAAAAATATTATTTGTGTTCACCTGCAGAACAAATCTTAATTTTTAGGTGCAAACAATTAAGTTAGACTGTTGATTACCTTACAAGTCAAAGTTAAAATTCCAGGAAAGTGCAAATAAATGGGCAAAAATGTCACACCCCTGCAACAGGAATGAGCAATATAATGGATTGCATCTACAATAAAAGATTCAATCCTTAGTAAATCTTAACTAATCATGCAAATTAAGCATAATGATGGAAGTTGACTGAAATCTGCTTTATGGCACATATATGAAATAAAAAATATATTAATATTATTTTTCAATTAAAGCTTGTAATACATTTTTAAAGAAGCAACTTTGCGATTTTAGTATTTATCTCTGCAACTTAGCTAGGAACTTAGCATAAATGGAATTTTACATTTTTCAATATGTGTGGGGAACTCAATGTAAACCTGTAAAATAGATTTTTTTTTTTTGGCTTTTTTTTTAAAAAACCATTTTTAAAAAAAAACTGCATGGTTTTTAAAAAAAGAAACCAATTGGTTTAAACCAAACAACCCTGTTTCAAAGGGGGGGAGGGGCTTGAGCCCCCCCATAAGGGCGCCTTTGCTGCAAGCGTGCTTTTAAAGTTTTAACTTGGAAAAATTACCTCAAACTCCCCCCCCCCCCCCAACAATACTAAAGATTATCTAAAACAGCGTTTATAAAATTGTTTTAGAAATTTTCCGGGGGAGAAACCCCGGGCCGTTTTAAACAGTCCAGTTTGGCCCTGCCTACCACTATGTGTGGTTTCCGTCACTGCAAGGAGCTCTGTTTTTTTGCCCCGACCAGGAGCTGAGCAATCCCTGATCCAGCACCCACAGAGGTACATTTCAAATAAGAACTTTGCAAACATAAACATGTTTAATGTACACCAGTCACCATTAATGAATAGAGGGTTTTCGACAAGCAGCTTCGAGTTTAACGCCTAATTGATCAGGTCACCATGGCCTCACAGCAATTTATAGTATGAATGTTTGGATACTGTTTTGTATCAAATGATAAAAAACTAACCAGCATTTTTATGTTTCAGATCAGATATTTTGAGGGAAAATAAAGGTACCTCCTAAAACTCATGGTCTATCGTTTGTGGGAGGAGGGGGCAATTTCTCCCTAAATAGCTTTGGATATAACTATTTACGTTTTTTGACTCGGTTTTTGTTGATTTCTGACTTAATAGGCACTACTCTTTGCCTCCTCTCACATTGGAAATATCTGAAATGACAACCCAGCTAACTGCATATTCGTAAAAACCCACATCATGATACTTTGCAGATTTACCACGTTGCAATTGCACAAGGCACGAAGAAAATCCCCCCCCCCCCAAAAAAAAGCACAAGAAAACTATTTAATGCAGTGTTGTTTATTTGTACATACACAAAATCGAATTTTGTGGCTTTGAATTGGGGGCAACAAAAATTGCATTGCAACGGATCACCAAACATGTAAATAAACTACTGATCAGAACTTAAAAAAAATAAATTGGATGCCAGATTAAAAAATACAGAACAAAAGACTTCTTTTTATCTTAGGTTGGTTTTTTCTTTTAATTTTTGTTTGAAATGATGTATATATAAACTTAAGCTACACTTATGTGTTTCTGAGACATACTACAGAGTCCAACAATTTCATAACCTACATTATGATAACAGAGATGCCCAAGTGCTCCACCTCAATGCTACAAAACACTGTCCTTAAATAAGAAAACTCAAAATACAGACTATCACCCACAAAAAATTTCAATGGTCACCATAGACTGGTGGTAACAGGGAAACAATTTGTGGGCCCAGCTCTGTCTCAAAATAATGTTTGGCTTATTCAGTAAATTACAGCCCATTAGCCAGGTGGCGGTGTATTTCATGTATTTCTGCATTGGCCCTGGCTGATGGGCGGTAAATTACTGAATATACCATGCCTTGCCATCAATATACGAGTTGAACCGAACCATTGCTTCGGTCACTCGTCTGGTCTGATCTAATTCTACATTAGCTACCAGTTTGTTTGGCACTCTTAGCTTCCTAAAGAGGTTTTCCATCTCCAGCTCAGTCACTTTCCTATGCCGGGCTCAGTCACTTTCCTCGGCTGGAAATGACTGAGCTGGCAGTTTTTCTCAGGGCTCAAGTTTTTGGAAAAAGGAAAGGCAAGGAGAGAGGCTTTTGAACAGGTTTTGGGTTAAAGACCTGAGAATCTCCACGCCATATATATCTCTCGCGGGAACTAGTTAAGTTTTTGGTGACCCCTTATTATAAAATACAAATCATACAGCTCAAAATAGCACTGTAAAAGATAATGCTTACATATTCAGATTTTAGATATAGATCTTTCTCACCGATTCGATTTGTGTCTCAGTAAGAATTCCATGGACTCCTTTTATTTTTAAATTAGGCAAAAAAGAAAACCCTGTATTGAAAACTGGTTTTTGAATGATTTTTTAGATGCCCACTATCAAGCAAAAGAAATAATTTAACAATATTTGTAAGACTATACAATTGAAAGTAATCTAATATGTAATAGATTCAATAATAAGAAAAACTGAAAGTGATGGTATATGAACGCGAAAAGAAAATTACCACTCAATGATAAAATATATTATAAACAGAAAATCTTATTTAGTGAGACTATTTAGAGTAGTACATAAAATAATAAACTTACGGAGATTGCTGTTGGAGAAGACGGCTGGAGTAGAAATGAGAGTAGCCACAGCCATGCACATCACTATTGACAGCAACATTGGTAATTCCGATGGGAAAATTATAAATTAAAATATTTTGATCGGGCCAGGAAAAATCGTGCAAGAGAGGGATCAATTTCTTCGAAATAATCAAAATAATAGTACAATTATACCATAATTCAACTCATTTTGTGTGTGAGATAATCCTATTTGAAGTGGGAAAAGCTTCCATTGTCACTCTGCATTTGACATTCCGCACGCTGTCACCAACGCTAAAAATGACACAAGCTGTTATTCCAAAACAAATCCCACGGCCCGCACCGTTGGCTATGATTGCCACTACTAAACATTTTCATTTCGCTAAGAAAAAAGCACTGATCATTTGCAGTTTCATTTTCACCGTTTGTGCTGCCCTCTAGTGGGAAAAATTTAAAAACATACACTTACAGTTGAAAAATCAATTAAAATTGTAGTTTCGAGTAACAAAATTTTGTTTCTTTTGCTTTTCACGCTTTATACAACGTTTTGAAACTTTTTCACGACTCTTTGGCGGCACAAGGAGAGTAATTGTGTTCAGTATTTTTCCTCCTCTGTTACTTTAATATAATTTTGGTGATGAAAAAACGAAAGTTTTTGTGTGGAAAAACATTAAAATGATTTTTACTATTCGAAACGTAATGATTATTTTTATCTTTTACCATTAAACACTTCTACTTTCAAAAAACGACCAGAAATAATAAGGAAAAGCAATATGGCAGCACTTTGTTTGTTATTGTTTACATTAACTTTTTTCCAACTGGTGATCGACTGAATTTCAAGGAATTTTCTTTTGAATATTTATGGACTTGAATTCGAAAATTTTGTGATCTATCATGAATAGACAACCTCCTTGCCCAATATATGTTTTCAGAGGTCATGAAGGATCCATTACAGCTCTACTTATTGTGAAAAATATAGCGGGATCTATTTCGGAGGAACCATCCCTTATATCTGGCAGCGATAAAGGAGAGATCTTTATTTGGGATTTCAAGGTGGAAATATGATCAATTTATCACCAAATATGAATATAATTTTTTAATCATAGTAAAAGTGATGAAATTTTCGCTCTCGGCATTATGTTAGGAAGGGGTTGGGACAGTTTGAGTTAATTTCTGATTTCGCTTTCAAGAATTTTTTTTTTTTTTTTTCTGAAAAATGGTCAAGTAAAATAAAATCAATTTTTTCCTTCAAATTTGATTTCGTTTTATTTGATCATTATCTGAGTTTAAAAATAACATTTATTAAAGAACGTTTTTGATTGAATAAAGCTACAAAATGTGTAACTTGGGGTTTTTCGAAATGCATCAGAAGTTCCGACTTTCTTAGGATAATTACCATGGTTGGCGAGTTTTTTTTTTTTTTTTTGCAATGCTGCATTCATGACAAAATAAAATGTGAAAAAGACTCCCTTTCTTTCTTATCCCCGATCGAATTTTTTGTATTGGGGGTCTTATCCTTAATTTCTAATGAAACAAATCTTAATTTTTTTTTAATGATTTTTTTAATTAAGGGGCATATTCAACGGTGACAGAATTTGATAGAATCAAATAAAATCAATTGAAACCACCAATAGCACAGCCTGAAATTTCCTTTACCCACCTAAAAGTAAATTTCTTGCTATGCTGCTGGTTAACCAAATTCGATCAAATCGAACACAATCAAGTAGAATATGTCCCTTAGATGGAATACAGGAAATGAATTACATGATGGTACTAAACATTTAAAGGATTGATATTGCATTTTTCTTTAATATAAGTGAAAATTAGAAAGTCACAAAATGTAAATGCAAAAAAAATTTCACAGTGTAATTAAACATAATTTTGTAATTATAACTTTGTAGTTTCATTGAGCATTAAGCTGTCCTGATGCCGTGAGCCATAATTTATAGGCTCAAGGGCCATAGTCTGGAGACCCCCGTATTAAATGCATCCATTTTTCAGAAACCAAATTCGGAACGTTTGACTTCAAATATGTGACACTTTCACGTATTGTGCTTTTGTATTTTTTATGTTGAACAAAACAACGGGCCATAAGGATCAGCTTCATGGGCCACTCTGGCCTGCAGGTCGTAGCCAGTGAGTTGCGAGGGGATGGAAGCGAACTTTTTAAGTTTTGAGTAACATGCATGTAACTTTGAACCCTAGATAGAGTGTCATTGAAAGGTTTTTTTTAAGTCATGCTGTTAAGCAACACCTAGTAAGGCTAATAGTATCATCTCTTGCCCCAAAGCATATTAAAGTTTCTTTTACCATTTGTACCCATTATCTGTGAAGTTTTAATTTTGGCATTTACAACCCCTTTGCTTCAACTTCTATAATTACACAATTAATACAAAATGTTTTATTTTCATTTAAAACGTGTTTTTTCAAAATGTTTTTTTACTCTATCAGTTGGAATATTTGTAAATCAAGTGCAGATTTATGGGGAAAACAGTAGGAGCTGCGTTCCCAAAGCCAAAATGTGTAAAATGGAAAAACATTAAATGAATGAACCTATTTTAGCTTTATAAGCATTGATATTGAAAAAAGAGGGGAGGGGGGGGGGGGGGGAGAGAGAGAGGTTCAAAGAATTTTTATGTCTTAATACAAATGCTTAAATATTTTATTTAGAAGCATATAATTAAAAAAAAGTATTGCAAGTGGACACGACTTTAAAAAAAATTTCAACAAACAGTTGGAGTATGTTCTGCAAATCGTAAAAAAATACATGTGCGTGTTAAAATTTTTAATTTCATTCGTAATGTCTTTTACCATTTCAATATAATATGAACATGGCGTTCTTTTAAAGATAGGGTATGATGGTTGAAATTACTGCATGGGCAAAGTTTAGCATTAAATCCCATTTTTAAAAAATATTTAATGGTTTATGTTGTTGTCATGCTAATTGTTTGATTTAGCATGATCTCTGCAGCCGGAAAAATAATAGGTCAGATCTAAAGCATGATTAGGTTATTTGCACAATATAGATAACACTTAATGAGAAAGGTGGGACATAGTTTAACATTACAGGGAAGGAGGGTTTAACATCTTTAGCAATGTTTCACTTTTTATTTTCGTGACAATGTATTTTTTGTGCTTGGATATCTTAAAAATTAATTTTATTTTCCAACATCTTCCATTTGCGGGCTGTCTTGGATAATTTTTCATACTTAAGAGTAGCATTATTCTCAATTAGATTGATTTTTTAATGTGGCCCCAATTTTTTTATGTGTGTATCCAATCGAAATTCAGTTAATAGATGGCAACTATATTGTTCATACAATGATGTATGTTGTTGAAGTTATAATTTTTTTCTGAATTTTTGACTTTTAAAACCTAATGCCTTTGCTTGTAATTCCTTTGCAGACTAAACGGACTTACCACAGATTAAAGAGTCACTGTGACAAGATGATCGTAAGCTTAAGCTATTTCAACTCTTCAATCTTAAGTCAAGGAAGGGATGAAATGATAAATGAATGGAATTATGATAGCAATCAATGGATGGTAAAACGTAAGAATTAAGCAAGTTTTTTTGCCCCATAAATGTGACTTCCACTTATTGAACATTAGTCACAAAACTAATACAGTGAAGCACCATTTATACATTTCTCTTCTATGTGTTTCTTCAATTATACATTTTTTAAATTGGTTCTCTGCAGAGAGCCTGCTCATTCACAATTAACGTGTATCTATTATATACGTTTTTTCATTTATACGCTTTTTTCATACAGCCCCTTCAAATGTATAAACGATGCTTCACTGTATTTCAAAAAAATATTTTTATGTTGTAAATGAAAAAATATGATTTTTCAAAAGTATGAACCTAACCTTTCTGTTGATGCCATTCTTAAAAAAAATAGTGTTTACCGCAGATCTAATATGGGCAGGGCCGATCCTAGGATGTCGGCCGCCCGTGTGCAAAGACCTAATGTGCCGCCCCTCAAATTAATTTGCATATTTTGACTAATCTTTGACGTCCATATAAATATTTCTTTAAATTTCTATATCAAGTTCTAATTTAAAAAAGAAAAGAAAAAAAAAAAAAAAAAACAAGAATTATGAACTTATAAAAAGGAAGAAAAGTTTCATAGTAAGAAAATTCTTAGGTACAATTTATATCTTAAAAGAAAGTAATAGATACCAAAATTTACTAGTCGTAAAAACGCATTTCATAGTCTGTCTTTCGTGACAGAGAAAGAACGGAGGAGGGGGAATCAGGGGAGAGGGGATTGCTCCCAGAAAATTATCGAAATTGGCGTACGAAAAATAGTTTTAGTAATCTTTGGTTGCAAGGAGAAAAGAGTCGGTATATTCAAGGCGCATGGAGAAATTTTCGAAATTGACGTCAAATATTGCTATTTTTGGAACTTTTTCGAGACTTCAGGGGAAAAGTAATGTTGGAGTTCTCTCCTAAAATTCTTTCAAAATTGAAATCAATTCGAAGCTATTTTTTGTGACCGTAGCTTAGGAAAGATTGGCGCTCTTCCCGAAAATTTTCCGAAACTGAAGTTTTAAACAAACAGTTTTGGGTTATCTTTGTTATCGTTGCTAGAGGGAGGGGGATTGAATCATCTCCAATTGAAAGTTTTCGAAATTGAAATTTAAAACGCGAATTTAGGCTGTCTTTGGTGATGGTGGGGGATCTGGCGGCTTTCCTCCGGTAATTTCTCGGCACTATTGTTTCAAAAACCCACTTTTGGCTATATTTAAAAACGATAGGGGAAACGTGAAAAAATTCCGAACCGAAATATTTTTCGGAGCTAAAATCCATTTAGGCTATTTTTGAGAAGGAACGGTTTTGGAGCTCCCAAGCGGATATTTCTAAAAACGCAATTTTATGCTATCTTTGGTGATGTTAACAAAACTGGGAAGCTTCGGCGGATCTTTCGGATATTTTTCGATATTAATATCTGAAAAACACAACTATAAACTTTTGTCCACCTCACTTCGACGATTGATGGGTATATGCCCTAGCGCCGTGAAAAGTTACATAAGCCAGGTTCCTCTAGAGTTTTTTAGAAATTGAAGTCCCAAAATCATATTTTAAGCATTGTTTAATAACTATGGGGCAAAGAGCGGGCGGGGGTTCAGTGTGCCCTCACGAAGTTTTTTGAAATTGAAGTCAATTTCAAACTGAGGGGATGGGATTAGGGGCCTCTCTAAAGACGCTAATTGAGACTATCTTTGGTAGTAACGTTTGGGAATGGGTTTTGGGTCCCTCCATCGCAAAAATTTCGAAAAAGAAATACGATAAATGTCATTAAGCAATTTTGGATGACATTAAGAAGGGCTGTCCTTTGAAAACACATTTTGGATTTTAAAGCCAACTTATTCAGGCTATGTTTGATTAAGTTAAGTTGAAAGGGGGGAATCAGAGATTTAATTGTGTCCTTAAGATCGGTGGTTCAAACAGCAAAATTTTCCGAAATTAAAGTCCTAAAAATGTCATTTTAAGCCTTCTTTAGTTTCGTCAAGGAGGTCATGGCATCCTTTTGGATCTGCGTTTTGGAGCTATATTTAAAGTTGCTACCCTAGGCAAGAGCCCTGATCTGAAACCGGGCAGTTCATCCGTGATTTTAATTCGAAAAAAATGCTATAAAGGGGGAAAATTACAAAATTTTAGTTCATTCATATAGGTTTGACTCAGGGGAGTCGCAATTTTCCACTGTCTCTCCAAGCAGCCGCGATTGTTGAAAACAGAATTTGTTGTTTGAAATGCTTGCGAGAGTATCTAATCAGTATAGCTTTTTTGAAATATAATACAGTCGAACCTCGTTATCACGACACCTTTGGGACTGTCAACAAAGTGTCGTCATAGCCGGAGCGACGTCATAACCGGAATATTTAAAAATTCATAATTAAACATTAGTTAACATTAAAATTAGATTTAATGAAAAAAAATAGTAGTATCTATATATACATTTTAAATTAGATTTAACTTATGTAAATTTGAATTAATGGTAGATATAACAAAAATATTTTTTTCTTAAAAAAATCTTCACTTATTATTATTATTATTTGTGTAACTAAAAACTTTTCTAACTAAATAACTTTTCAATAGCATTTTTAACACTCCTCTTTCCCACGAAAGTATCAGCAAGAAAGAAACTAATTCAAGACTCTCCACCTGCTTTGAATTCCTTTCTATTGTCCCTCTTGTCAAAGTATGAAACCTGTACCTTTCAGAACTTATCTACTCGCACCCCACCATTCTTGAGGTGTCATGCCTGGTCAAACCTCTTGCAGAGTCCGAAGTTCCTACAACAAACATTTCCTGATGTTTTCATTATTTTACAGAAAATTTAACAATTACAAAGAAATATTTGATCCAGTCGGCGCTGTTCTAAGTGTCGTCGTAACCGGAGGTGCACCAAAAAGACTGTCGTAAAATCCGGAGCTACTTAACGTTAAAATTATGTGGCATAGGTTCGGGACTTTGAAAAAGTGACGTGACATCCGGAGTGTCGTGAAATCCGGGTGTCGCGATAACGAGGTTTGACTGTATATAAAATACGTCTTCATTTTTTAGGTCTATAAAAGCTTGGGGGTATTAGTGGCCGCCCTGAGCCCTGAGTGCTTTTAGAAGGCACCCTTTCTTGCTTCAGGAGGGGGCCATTTCCCTCATCTGCCCTCCCCTGTATCCATGCCTGATTACCGGTTCTGTCATAAATTTTGCAACCAAATGAAGCATGTGTGTAAAGAGTAGATATTAATGAACAACGAACCAACACAATGTTCCAGCGCCGTGTCCAAGAGGAGGGTTTTAGGGGTTAAACCCCTCCCTTGGGGAAAAAATAAGCAAAATGAATAAAATATATATTTGACTTAAATTTACTTTAAGGAGAAAGTTTGCGTTCAGCGTTTTTATTCTATTTTAATTTTCTCTCTGAAGTTTTTTTGCGATTTACAACTGCTAAAGCCTTACAAACTGATATAATATTTCGAAAAAAGTATGGTGAACGAACCGCTGAATGATCTACCAATGCAAATGCAAAGAAAGAATATTGCTTATTGTAAGGAGCTTATGGTGAATTTGGCATATGTTACATCTATGAAGATGCATTAGTGATTGTGCTTGGCTATGTAATTTGCATCTGCAAAGAGCTCTTTCTTGTTTAGTTTATTAAGCATTATTTCAGAACATAACAACCTGATATACATTCTACATAATAAAAGAATTTGTGAAGAGTTTTTAATACTCATTGCAATATACCACATAGTAAACAGATTTAATTAAAAAGAAGCAAGCAAAGTTTGATTAAAGCGAACCTGTGAAACGAAGGAATACTTAGGTAACTTGTACAGCTAGAGGTATCTTTCAAGAATACAGCAGTCCTTACAGGTGAATAAACGCCATACTGGGATCGGCAATTTGTCGTAAAACTAAAAGCTGTAAGGGGGTTGAATTCTCCCCCCCCCCAAAGTTTAAAACCCCTCCCTTTATGAAAATCTGACACGAGCCTGCAATGTTCCCTAACAATCTATTTTTCTTGAACTATGCTATGCTGTCGGGAAATCGGCACTTACTTTGATAATTGAACATTTAAAATTTAGCATTTATTTGACTTATTATAAGTTATCTTTTGAGTATTTCTTGAGGAATTTTGCTTGATTAAAAGAACTATATGATGCGGCCTGCGGCCGCCCTTTGCTTTGGCCGCCCTTGTGCGGTGCACACTCTGCACACCTACTAGGATCGGCCCTGAATATGGGGCTGGACACTTCCTGATAAAAGTGCCAAGTTTTCTTGTATAAACTTCCCGCACCGATTCTAGTGAACAAGGGGAATGATAGACATTTCAAAGTCATGTTGCAGAGAAAATTTACCTTTTAAGGAAGAAAATCTGCTTTTGTAATCAAGTGTTGATACATTTTAATGGGCAAGGAAGACAAAAGAGAGGGTATTGTACATCAAATGTTCCCTGAAAGGGTAGGATACAGCGTCTGTCTAAAAAAAGTATGGGAGAAACACACGTACGCTAAAAATGCAAGACTAAAATTTTTTGTAGAGCATTGTTGATATTTAGCAGAGAAAACAATAAATTATACCCTATTATATAGAACTTTTTTTATCATTTAAGTAACTTGAAAATATCAAGTTTAAATTATTTATAAAAAGGAAAAATATCAAAAATAAAAGTATGGGAAAAGTTTTAGCACACGTTTGGTGGAAATGAAAAAGAAAAGAAAAAAGAAATGTAATGTGCATGCTTCAAAAACAACCTGAAATGAACATTTGTTTTATCCTGTGTGTTAAGGGTTTTGTTTTTACGATAGCAATTTTTGAAAAGGTTCATTTTCATGAATACAATTTTTGTTTAATTATTGCTATTATGCTGAATTCAATCAGTTTCTAATTCCCTCTCCTCTTTCAGGAAAAAAATAGCATTTTGTTTTCCCATGGGTGTTTAAAAAAAAAAAGAAAAAGAAATAGCACATACATAAGGAAAACTTAAAAATATAAAAATGAATAAAATCTCATTATTAGTGGAGAAGGGCATTTTGTTTTTAAAATATCTAATTTATTTATTAAAATACCTAAAAATATTCTACTTGAATAATTACATGTATTCAATTTCAATTTTTCAAACCTAGGATAAAGTCTAACTACTAACATTCAATTGAAATTTCTGAAAGTAAATTCCTATTTTGAATAACAAAAATATGTTTAATTTTTGCTTGAGAGTTAATAGTTAAACAGTCTATAGATTTTTTGTCATAACTCTGAAGCAAAGAAAAATAATGCAGTCTGAGTATTTTGACATATTATTTTTCATTCCTTTCATAGGTCAAATTACAAGCCCAAATACAGGATTTTGTGCTTCCCTGCTCTTTCCGTTAAACAATGAAGCTTATATATCCCATTTCAACCAAAACAAAATAAATATCCAAAGTTTTGTGACTGAGAATATTGACTATACCTTTAAGTTACCATCATCAGCTGGTATGTGTATGGGATTGAAAGTTTTTCAACAAGAAGAACGAGTATATTTATTGGCAGGTTATGAAAATGGCTCTGTTGGCTTATGGGATTTTGAAACATCAATGGAAAAATCAAACCTAAAATTACATAACGAGCCAGTTATGTGTCTAGATTATGACTCAAAATTCAAACACAGAGGCATAAGTGGGTCTGTTGATAAAGAACTACAGATCTGGGAAGTAACTAAAAATCTGCAGATTGTTAAAGTTCAAGAAATACAGATAACAAATCCAGGCATAAATGCAGTTCGGATTAGGAAAGATGGAAAGATTGTAATTACAGCTGGCTGGGATTGTAACATCAGACTGTTCAGTTGGAAGTCCCTGAAACCATTAGTGGTTCTACAGTTCCATTCACAACCAGTTCAATGTTTAACTATGGTAGAATCTGATGACAAGAATCAATCAATTTTTATTTCTGGTTCTAAAGATAAAAATATAGTTTTTTGGTCTGTATACTAACTGAAAAATTGATCTGTGACAACAAGGGACACTCATTTTTTAACTTTGTCTTCACAAACTGCAACATGTTTGAAATATGTTGTCATACATTTAGGGTATTTTTATGAGAGTGAATGCTGATTTATAACTAATTTAGTTAATTAATAGTTGACATTGGAAATAAATTGAAAATATTATTTTAAAAATCCACTGATTTAAATTATTGACACCCTGTGTCATAGGCATGCAAGATGCTGCAAGGAGAGCCGATGTCGCAGTGGTAGATTTGATCTGCAATCTTGTAGATGGGGAGACAGAGCCTTCACCATTTTGCTAAAAGATGTCTATTACCTACGAGCAAAAGATGTACTATAAACTTAGAACGTGTGCCACGTAGAAACCTAGCATTATCAGTTCCATAGCCAAATATGTTTTCAAATTGTTTTAAAATATATTATTGTAGAACTTCATTAATTTTCTCTGATAGGGGATCTAGGTTGTTTGAGTTAATGAAAGTACAGAATAAACAAAATTATCGATAAATGAAGTCAAGATATATAAACAATTTAATATATACATTGAAAATTGTGTTTTGAATTCAAGAGAATGAAATATAAAACTGCATAAGAGAAAATTACGAAAACACAAAACAAGAATACGAAATACAGCCTACAAAAATACATTATTGCTCTAGCATGCCTTTTATTTATATAGGATGTGCATGTAAATTCTGATACAGCAAAGAGCAGTTAATTGTGGTCCAGGTTAATGAGGATTTACTGTATCTTCTACTTTTTATTTCTAATCAATTTTGGAAAGATTTTTTTCATCCATCATTTTTGTAATATCTGATAGCAAGAAAATACTCTCCATTTGATTCAACTGTAACGCATAGTGAAAGTAAATATGGATCCTATCATTTTTTTCAGTATTTCCCCTTCACTTGCTGGCAGATGTCAACACAGTCAAAACTTAAGTATTCAAATTTCAAAATAAATACAGTCAACTCTCGATAACTCGAAGTCGCAAGTGATTGGCTAAAACATTCGAATTATTGGTAGTTTGAGTTATGGGAAGTTTCCTCAACAGTCTCAAGAGTTTGGGACCCGATGAAAACTTTGAGATAGTGGAATATTCGAGTTATGAGCTCTGAGTTATTGAGATTCAACTGTATCAGTATTTTTGAAATGAAACTTTTTCTGCAATCTTTTTTTTTCTTTAAAAAAGAGAAGAGTAAAGAAAAAAAAAACAGCTGCTAGAACTATTCTTGCATAACTAGTATAGTAAAACTCCAACTACCCTAATCCAATATGGTGACTATCTGAATAGCTTTCAGAGTTAATGGAGAAAAAATAAGATGGAAACATACTGCAATCTGCAAAAAAAATGATTCTATCTCTGCACGCTATTGTCCTTCCCTCCATGAAGCTAACATAGGCATGGCTCAAAACATTAGTATTGGGATAATGAGTCACTGACTCATAGGGCAGTTCTATTACTGGCTTCCAATGTGTAGCACTTGTTAAGTATGCTAAAACCTAAAGGTCTAGCCATTCATTTAATTAATTAAAAGCTATTTTTCTTTTAAAATATTTTTTTTTCTCCCATTTTAAACATGCACACAGTAATTAAATAAAATAGATCCATTTAAAGAGAAGATCCAATCATCCCAATTTTTAATTATTTGAATGTCCCAATTGACCCGAATAATTGTAGTTCCACTGTATTACACAGAGAATAAGTATTACAAAGCAGAAGAAGAAAAATAAGTTTAAAAAGTACTTTGTACTTAAATTTAAAAGCTTTTGTATTTGTTATTTAACAATAACTAACAGTGCATACACCCATCAACTACTTCCTTTTATGTCAAAGTAATCAATTCTAAAAACTATCACTTATTATGCCACCCACAAATGATGGCTCTGGGTGGGGCAGGGGTCACAAAAAAGGAGAAAGGTAAACAAGTGCAACATAAAAGAATTTTGATAACAATATGTTTGTGAAAAATATAGTGCTACATGTAACAAAGGGAGGAGTAAGATGAAGTGTGACATTTTGAGACAAAGGTGGTTTTTGTAAGTGCAAATTGAAAAAAATGAGTGTCCATTGTAACTAATAAAATTTGTTAATTTTTTATATGAACATTTATTTATTTTTGCTTTGTTACTAAAATATTTTTAAATAAGTTGTGCCAATAATACATCCATTAAATTTAAAATATATGTAATTTATGCTGAAGGACATTTTTTGTTTTTCTTGCAAGTTTTTGTTTTGATGTTTTTACTTTCCTCCAAAGGAAAGAAATAAGGTTCAAGATATAACACAAAAGAATGAAAGAGCTTATTCATTAGATATTTCAATGAAACAAATTTGTTTGTATATTTTTAGTTCTTGAAATTCATAATCATCACCACTTACCTACAATGCAGGTCACTGCCTCCACTGAAGATTTTTCCACAACTTTTTATTTTCTTTTCAGTTTTTTAAAAATTTAACAATATGCTATTTGTTAGAGAAAATTTACAATATGTTTCTTATTATTTAATAGTATATTACTTGTTATACAAAAGTAATAAATAAATAAAAACTGGCTAAAACATTATGTTTGCATTCAGATCTGAAATCAAAACATTTCTTAAATATTCATGAAGATTTTTAATTATTTATCTTTAAAATTGTGATATGACTTTTCAGTTGAAATTTTTGACGTATTTTACTTACTATATAATGTTGTGTTGTATGAGAGACGAAATATGTTGTTGAACTTGTGTATAAATTGATATAAAAATTTATTTTCTGTATGCTTATATTTTTACTTGTCACAATGTACGTATTACACTTTTATTGTATACTAAAAGCAGAAATTAATGAATGAAACATGAAAAGTTATCACATCATCCAAAATGTGTTTGAAAAAGGAAATTTTTAATTGAAACCTTAATTTGGCAGAATTATTTCATACCGGATAACCCCCACATCAATAAAGGGAAACTGGCCAGATATTCTGCAAAAATCTGTCAGATATCCTGTCTGGGGTGGGTTGGTCAGATTGGGTACCAGATGGTACAAAATCAGCCAATTACCGGATATCCAGTACATCCATATTTTAAAGCCAAAAACAGTTTCTATCAGATTCATGGATTTTGCTCTACATTTTTCAGAAAAATATATAACTTTGGCGACGAAATGACTACATGTCTTGGCGAAAATACGTCGCAATATAACTCCTTAAACAGGGTTCATACTCAATTTGGATAAAAAAATTCCATGACTTTTCCAAGACTTTTTCATGACTTCAAAATAATTTTCATGACCTTATTACACGAAGAGAATAGTACTATTTAATGTCAAACTTGCCTATTTTCGGAAATAGGCTTTAGAAAAACTTTTTAGTGAATGCCACTACCTCATTGGAGCACTTACTTGTGAATGAAAAAAAAATAAGTGCACATAGCAGAAACTAATCAATTATTCTTGTTTGTATTTAGCATATAAATCCAAGTAAAGTAAAAATATAGTGAAATGTAATATACACAGTTTAAGTGTCTAAAACATATTTAATAAACAAGGCAGAGTAGTAATAATGGGAGAAAAATTGAGTGAGTCATTATTACTAAGTTTCCAATAATAAATTCACTTCATAAAAATATTGCCCTTTGGTGTTAATAGTGCACAACTCACCCATGTAACTTGACTGTATATTTGTTCATTAAAGTAAAGCCACGTTTTTCAGTAAATTCATTTTTCTAAACCAGATATTTCAGCTGGCCACACAATAATCAGTTTTGCTAGCTGTATATTGGGCATCACTGTTTTAGAATATTATAATTCCCCTATTTTCATGTCCTATTGCCTGACTAAAGTCTTCAATTTCTAAACCCTTCAACATATTGAGATAAACTCTGATGAAATTATTAATGAATTTTTACAAGTTGTTTAAATGAACTCGCATGCAATTTAATTGCACTTTTTGAAGGGGCGTGGCAAAATCAAGAACGTGCATATCTACTACTACAAAATATAAAATATAAGAAGTGCTGAAAATGATGGTGAATTCAAAATTAGTGATGCCTCAGTAGTAAAATCACATTATGAAAACAGGCGAGCGGCTGTTACAGAAGCAGATGAAATTGGATTCCAAAAATCGGATTTGTTTTTGAGATCGTTCAATTTACATGCAATATTACTAAATCACTCAATATTTTTAGCGCTTCATTAGCTATTGTTATTTTCTTACTACCCAAGACATTTTTCCATGACTTGAAATAAATTTCCATGACTTTTAATGAAAGTATTAATTTTCCATGACTTTTCCAGGTCTGAAATTTGTTTATTTTTTTTCCATGACTTTCCATGATTTCCATGACCCGTACGAACCCTGTAAAACTCAAGATAAGCTCCGTTTTATAATATTGCTTCTTGTCTTCATAGAAACATGTTGCAATACAATTCTAAAAAACCATGTCCAGATTTGACTGCTTTGAATGGCTGTGCTCCTCGATTTAACAACAACTTCTTCCAGTCTCTTGACAACCTTTTCTATTATAAAAAAAAATAATAAAGAAATATTTCAATTGCAAACATAATTGAAAATTTCATGCTATGCTGAATTTTGGGATGAGTGGTAAAACTCTCATGGCATTTGGATAGTTATGCTTTGTTTTCATTTTTCTGTAGCTATCACTTCAATTGTATGCCTCAATGAATTTTGCCCACACAATGAAAAAGTCAAGTTAGTGAAATATTTTGTTTATTATAATAAGTTTACTTTGTACAATATTCAATTTTACAAACATACTTCTAACAAAATTGTTACATCATAGCTTGTTTCTAACGAAACATGACAGTTAAAAATGTACTTAAAAATTACAGTTCATTCTTGTAGTTAAAACAGAAATTCCCTCTTCAATAAAGAAAGAACAAAGTTATCTATTTATAAAAACGTTTGAGCAGAGGCAACACTTAAAACTATAAGGCAGATGTAATAACGCATAAATTGACTTTCATGTTCAAAAATAGTTATTTCAAAGTGGGAGGGGGGGGGCTATAAAAGATGAAATCTGATGCATCTAATAACTAGGTTTTAAGAAAAATAAAACAGTATGAAAGTGATACAGACATAAAATGTATGACTATCATTATGAGGTCACTTATAACACCTTGGCTGACTACCAGGACACTTAGTATAATTTGTAACGTTTATGGTTGTCCCGCAAACTCCATACCTGCTATTAAGGTCACTTTCAGTAAGATTTCCTGCAATTAGCAAATGAAATCTTTTTCTTTCAAGATGCAATTACTTCTCTAAATTTATTTCAAGTGAGAAATAGGCCCCATCCTCTTTCCACATTTAAAAAAAGAGGGGTAATGAAAACATTTAGCCAACTACTCAAAGTACTATATGGATGCTTCACTTGCCAAATCGACTAAATACATAAAACAAAAAGTAGAGAAGAGTTATGAAGAAGATGGTCTTATATTTATAGAAGTAAATAGGTCCTCGTGTTTCATTTTCTTTCATCACATGGTCAGAAATGTACTGAACCAAAAGTTTAATATAACTTCACATGCTAAGCATTGACAGAGCACTATTAAAGCAGAAATGAGGATTTTTTTTAAAAGTGGAGTTAATCGATTTTCCAATTGAGACATCCATATAAAGTTTCTCTTTGCTTTTTCAACACACTCAGTAGCATCACAGGAGCATTTTAAAACTAAATGTGTTAGAAAGAGTAATCTTGATAATATGTTAACTAAGGCAAAGACGGTTCTTCATAAAAAAAATAGCTATAATTATCATATACCAGTTCTTATTTCACATATTTGCAGCTAATTATTGCAGCAAGTTTAACTAAAACAAAGGAATTGATTTCAAATTATAATACTTCTGTTAAACTGTTTTAAGTTGGCTTAAATAGTACACCTAAATAACATATATTTATTAGTTGAAATAGATAGGTTTACCTTTTTATCTCATATATGGTCCCCCCATTTATCTAGTCACTGTTGCTTAGTTTCCACAGTTGACTTTATAATGATGTTTAACCAAGTACATACATTATTTATATATACACAGTCAACTCCCGATTATCCCAAGGCGGCTTATCCGCTGCTGTTCACATTTTCAAAAAAAAAATGGCGATTATTAACTTCATGTAAATCAATGTACTTATTTTAACTTAACAAGAGCAAAATCAATTTTTTACATTAAAATTTCTTCCTTGCCTCTCCCTTAAAATAAAATCAAACCTTCCAAAACCTGACTTATGGATTAGCACTGTTAACTGATTTAGATCTACTCTATTCAGGTTTGCACCACTTACGTGCATAACCAAGTGATCAGACCAGTCTGTGAAAAAAAAGCCCTTCCCCTTCCCTACAAGATTTCAGTGCAACCTAACTTGATCTGTTTTAGTATATCTGTTTGCAGCATTTGCTCCTATACGTGTATGATCTGCTCTCGCAATAATGATAAATCTTTTTTTTTTCCATAATTTTACTTACATTTTTTAAATACACTGTTATTGCTTTAGCTGTAGTTTAAATGTATGCAATTATATGATACTTTTTTCTATTCCATGCATTAATAGCACATTTTACCTACTTTTTGGATAATTGATGGATTCGCTTATCTACGGTTATCGCACCTCTCTATTACATGGATAATCGGGAGTTCACAGTATAAAGAAAATTCATAACATATATGCCAATGGTAAAAAATAATCAAAGTTTACAATGTCATGGCCAGGCTACAACGATACTACTGGCATGATTTGGAAATTTAAAATATAACATTCTTAGTCCATGAATGGCGATAATTAAATGAAATCCAATGAGAACCACTATTAGTAATCATCAAAATCCATCTATGCAGGATTAACCTTTGTTTTTAGTGTTCAAAAACCATGAATATAATTTTTTCACATTTATGTCCATCAAAGCCTTTTAAGATTGTTTTGCGAAAACATTTAGTGACTGCAAGCATACTATTGCTGCTTCAGCTTTGGCATCTTTCTTGTTAGAACTCGGAGTAATTGGTTGATAGTCTACGTCATTTACTTCCACCTGAAACAAAAGTAATTAATGAACAATAATGTATTTAAAATATTACAGGGTTGCTAACTTTTTTCAGTAGTCTCAGAAGCAATGACTTAAAATATGCAGAATTTCTGAGGTTTTCCAGGAGCAAAACATAAGTAGAAATTTTAAAGCTTACTGTCACTAAGATAAAACTGAATAATTTTCTTATCAACGTTCAAGAATTTTGTTTTTATTTATTTATTTTTTCAAACTGATAAAATTAATTTTAATCAAGACTGGTTTAAAACTCACGGTGGCCCGTATACCAAAACAATGTGTGCTTGCATTGAAACTTATGGGCGATTCCTCAAAAAGTGGTCCTGACACACTGAAATATTTTTTTCACACAAATTGAAAACAATTTTTTTTTTTGATTAAAAAATATCAACTGTTTTCAATTTCAGCATCAATTTTTTACTAAAAACATTTTTTCTATAAAGTTTTGGCCATATTTGGTAGCACACAGACAGCAAAAAAAAAAAAAAGCATAGTTATAAAGATAAATTTAAAAGCCATATTTTTCTTAATCCTTATTTTTTCTTGAAAAAAATATGAAATAACATTAAAACAAATGTTCTACTATAACTATGAGTTAAAAACTTAAAAGTAAAACTTCATTTTTTTTCGGTAACACACGTAACGCGTAAAGTAGTAAAGTTTTTTGCCTATCCTAAATTAGCGGGTTAAAAAAAAATATCTCATATTATAAATTAACTTGATATGTTAGTCATATACCTGAAGTTTCATCTTTCTACATTTGGTAGAAAATATTTATTAAAGCTTCATAAAGCAGGTAACACACGTAACGTTTTTGTATGATTTTCTTCAAATGTTGGATCTTTACATTTGAGTGTTAAGGTAAGGCTGCTTTAAATGAGTCATCTAAAAATATTGTGTGCTGACTCTAAAACTATGCCTCAGTGAAAAAATGAAATAATGTTTCATGTATGAATATGAGCTTAAAAAGGGTTGTACTTGAAGAGAATAGAACCAAAGCAAAAATTATTTTCATATCTGGACAAAAATTTAAATTAAATTTTTGTTATCTATATACATGGCAAAGAGGTTAGTGACAGCATGGAAAAAAGGTAACCTTTTGGTTTAGGCAGAAAAGTATCAGTAAGTTGAGAAACATAAAAGTTCAGTCATCAACTGATTTCCTTAACACAATCAAGGATCCTACACATTCAGCCAAAGTATTTTTATTCAATCAAGTTGATTTTGTCTTGAAGATAACCTGTGCAAAAATGTAAAATATACTCTAAATATCAAAAGAATGAATGTTATGTTAGCCATGAAGGGTAAAATCATGGCATTGATTGGCAAAAAATTTGATAATGAATTTGATGATTGAACAAATAAAGCAAAGGCTGTTACTGAGCTACAAGTGGGTGACTGGTGTTATGTGGATAGGAAAAATTCAAAACCACATAACTTACCACAAAGGTTACCATCTCTCCAAAGAGGATGGCCCATTCCCCTGGAGTTCGACAGAGCAACTCTCCGCACCCCAAATGGCTTTAAAAAACTCCATAAAATGAATACCTCTAAAATATTTAATAGTGCAGTCTGCACCATAACCCCTCCCCTCCTGGCCCCACTTAGTTAACAATATTTGGGGCTTTTAGTTCATATGATTTGAAATTGACTCAAAAAAATCATATTTTAGTACTGAAGTGACTTTTGATTGAAACATATTTCACATGCGGCTGCACTCGTAACACTCTTCAGTCATATTTCTACAGAGTGTATTTATCTTGTACTGGCTACGTAAGAACTTCAGAAAAATATATTTGCAAATACCGTATTTTCGGGAGTAAGCGCCGCGGCGCATACAAGAAAAAAGGTAAAAAAATTGCCGGTGCGACGCATATAACGGGTGCAGCTAATACAGTGGTTTTTTTCCCCCCAAGTTTAAAAAAAAAATCGGAAAATGCTGCTAACAGATGGCACCACATCATTTGCTTTCATTTTGCGGAAATCCCTCGCCCTTAGGCGACAAGTAAAGCAAAGAGGGGGAGGGAAGGTGAGTCAGCGATTGCGCGTGTTTCACTGAGGAAAGAAATGCTGATCCACGTGCGCGAGCAAGCCTTATCGCGGCAGAGCGAAGGGGTCAGGAAATCCTTCGGCCTTGGGCGACAAGTAAAGCAAAGAGGATGAGGGAAGGTGAGTCAGCAATTGCGCATGTTTCACCGAGGAGAGAAATGCTGATCCACGTGCGCGAGCAAGCCTTATCGCGTCGGAGCAAAGGGACAGGAAATCCTTCGGCCTTGGGCGACAAGTAAAGCAAAGAGGATGAGGGAAGGTGAGTCAGCAATTGCGCATGTTTCACCGAGGAGAGAAATGCTGATCCACGTGTGCGAGCAAGCCTTATCGCGGCAGAGCGAAGGGGTCAGGAAATCCTTCGACCTTCGCGACAAGTAAAGCAAAGAGAGGGAGGGAAGGTCAGTCAGCGATTGCACGTGTTTCGCTGAAGAGAGTTTATACACGTGGGCAAGCAAGCCTTATCGCGTCGGAACAAAGGGGTCAGGGAGAGGAGGCAGCAAAAGTACTAGTAAGAGAGAGGGATGAATGTCCAGTGTGTAAAGGGAAGTTACCACCTTTCTCACGAAAATAGGTTGCTTGGTCAAGCAACCTAATGGGAAACTTGTCTCCTAGCTCTAATTTTATTATTCACTCACATCGTCGTGTTGCATCTTTTGCTGCTGTTCGTGCGTTCTTGGCTTACCTTTTTTTACGAATTTTTTTAGAGTTGCTTTTGAAATGGCTCCTTAGCAATTGAAAAGTTATACTGCAGCCTTTAAGTTTAAGGGTATAAAGGCAGAAGCAATTGGAAATCGTTTTGCTGCCAGAGTTTGGCACTGACGAGATGCGTTTGCCGTTGGAAATCGGATAAATTAACCATCGAAAGTGATGACCAATCGAGGGATGCCAAAGGCAAAAAGTGAAAAATGGGGATTTTCAAAAATATTTCTTTATCATTAATTAAAAATACTAACGAGAAATAAAAAAATATTTTTTATTTACATTTAATCCAGCTTGCTTTACTACTGATTGTGCTTTTAAGTTGTTTAATGCTGAGTGCGGGCTTATGGAAGGTGCGGCACTTACACCGGGTGCGGCGCATACATCAAAAAACTTTTTTCTTTGAGAATATATTACGATGCGGTGCTTACACCTGGTGCGGCGCTTATTTCTGAAAATACAGTAGTTAATACTAACACATGTAAACAGTTAATATACACGTTGAAAAAATGTGGTTCATTTTACTCTTTAAGCTTCAGTTTATTCCATTTCTTTCATTTTCTGAATCAAACATAATGTTTTAAAATTTTATGAAAAAATTTAGAACTATCCACAATAAAAATATTGCCATCAAAATAATCCTAAATATTCTTCGTTATCATACTGAAAGAAAATAAAAGATATTTTAAAAACTTCATTTACATTTTTGTTGTTTGCAAAGAAACAGCGTCAGAAAGTTACACATGTCACGGTGGAAAAGTCCGGTAAAATTTTCTTCCCAAACCATGATCTGCTTCAATTGTTAAAATAAATTGGTTTCCTTCTGTAAGTTTCAAATAATGAAATGTTTTTGTGCAGTATTTGTGACTCCTCAGTTTTAATATTAACAAAAGGTAACACACGTAACTTTCAGTTAACACACGTAACGCAGCAATTTCACCAAATCAAAAGAATATTTACTGCTTAAAAGAATTTTAAAAAATCTCTAAACATGCCTTTGATAATTATCTCTCTATTTAAAAAAAAATCTTGATTTTACTCATTTATACTTCACAGAATAAAACGTATGTATACAAAGTTTCAAATACCAAGCTTTATAAAGGTTAACACACGTAACGAAATTTCAGACATTTTTTTACAACAAAAAACTAATCTAAACCTTCAACTTTTTTTTTGCATTCTTAAAACACATGAAAAGTTAACAACTAGTTTAAAAAACTATGAAAAGTATCCAGTAAGTTTATTATAAATGGCATTAAAGTTGAAAAATGTTGTGTAAAAGTAACAGATGTAACAAAAGAATCGTTCTTATTCACTTTTATATTAAATTGCAACATAAATTATTTTTTTTGATGAAGTTTGCAATTTGCAGTGAAGTTGATCTAGTGAGCGGGATTGTGAATTGAGAGTCCACAAAACCTCGTATGTGAGGAATCTGGAGTTTTGCTCCATGTTCTGGAGCAGTTAGCAACCCTTGGATTATCTGTAAATCTGCAAATGAAAAAATGATAACTTTTCTGACCTTAAAAAGGAACTGTTTCTTGTGAGCAGGACCACAATCCTTTATTATTGTGTATAAAGGTGGCTTCCACTTTCTCTTGCTACACAGTTCCATCAACGCTGAAACAGGGTGTTTTCCTACAAAGGAAATTAAAGTTTCAGAAAAACAATCCCTCTTTCTTTCCCATATGCTTTACTACATAACCAATATTTAGCAAGATTTTGAGATTAATACAGTCAATTTGCGATAACTCGAAGTCCGATAACTCCAATATTGCTATAACTCGAAATTTTTATCACGTCCCGACCCTTTTGTTTTTAATTCCATGTTAATTATTCTCAATATCTCGAAGTTAACTACCTTTAACTCAAAGTTTTTTCAAAGATAACTCGAAATTTATTTCAAAGGAACGAAAAAAGAAAGAAACAAGCGACTATGAGAGAAAAATTAATTCACCTTCAATTGCAATTCCTGCACCTCTAAAGCAAGACATTTAAAGCAAGAAGAGCACCTGTTGAGTCAATGTGTGATAAAGGAGTTATACATGCAGAAATGAGTTATAGCTTGACTAGGAAAAGAAGGCGGATGACCTTGAAGCAAAAACATCATTTGTATGATTTATAATAGGTTGTTTGTTATTATTTTGGAATAGGTAGGATTAGTGAGACCATATCTCTCATTATTCAGTGCTTTCTGGCAAATTCTACCTATTACAAATGATACAAATAATGTTTCACTTCAAGGTCATCCGCCTTCTTTTCGTGGTCAAGCTTTAGCTTGTTTTCTTTTGTTGTACTCTACTGTTTACACTTTGACATGTTGCTGGACTACGAATTTGCTTCAGTCACCTGATTGTACCTATATTCAAAGGCTGACTTAAGTTAAGATGTGCTTGTTCCCTTTAATTCTTTAGTGCAATCATTTGCTGATAAGTTCCTGAGAGACAGAGTGAGTTTTTGTTACTATTAACGATGTGTCTAAGCAAGTACTCTGTCAATGATATTAAAAGAAAAAGAGAAACATCTAAAGAGGTAGAATCCATGAATCCTAATTTGAAACAAATGAAGATGTGTACCTTTCCTGAAGTAGAATCAGCTCTATTCAAGTGGTTCTAGCAGTATCGAAATAAAAACCATGCTTTTGATTTTTTTTCTCTCAATATTTTTGATTGAACTGTGCATATTTTGCTTAAAAACTTTTAAGTTCTGTAATTTTGTTTTGTACATATTGATTAATATATTCGGTCGTTTTTGGTATTGAAATGTCTAAAACCAAAACTAACAGTAAGCCAAACTTCCGATAAGTCGAAGTTTTTCGCTGGTCCCTTGATCTTTGAGTTATCGCGAATTGACTGTATTTATAAAATATGTATGATAAACATCATAAAGAATGAATAAAATGATTAATAATGACGTAATGTTTAAAAAAAATTATAATAAAAAAATCTAAGTTTCCACAAAAACTAAGTTTAACAGTTGCAAAAATTAGCGTTAAAAGCGTTGCCATTTCATTGATTTCTAAAAACACAAACTTTAAATTTAGTACAAATTTGAAGCTCAGTACTCTCAAATGTACATGAGTATGAACAAGGTTTGAATGAGAAAAAAAGAAACAATCAACTCAGCAAAACCTATGGGTATAAGTAAGTTTAATAATAATACAATGTAAGGATTTTAATACATTTAATTTAATATTATTTTTCTTCAATTAAGGACACTAAGTTGCAGAATGTGTTATGAGATGTACGTAAGTAAAAAAACTGAAAGTTAAACATTTTATAGTTAGGATTCAGTACAACATTTATTATGACAAAGTAAAGAGAAGTTTTAGATAAACAATGAGAAAGCAGGAAGGAAAACTACTTCTAAATTTTTCAGCTATCATACATATTAAGAAAATAAGCTATGTTCTCAAAAACATTAATTCAAGTCTTTAAGGTTATTGAAATAAAATTCATAAATCTGATTGCACTGTGACTAATAAAACAGAAAATAATCATAATGAACAGACCTCTAATTTTAAATGACCTATCAACAAAAAATATTTTTTCCTCAAAATATCTTTATTTATTTACTAGCAGTACCCGCACAGCGATGCCCGTGCTAAAAATTTAATGGAAGTCCATTGAATAAAAAAAATTGACGCCCCCTCCCCCTCTGATGTGAAATGATCCATTTTCTTTGTATAAATGCGTACACACCTTTTCAAAAAAAAAAAAAAAAAAACTATTTAAGTTTCTTTGGAATTTAAAACTTTTCGTCAAATCATTATATTAAATTTACAGTTGTTTTAAAATTCTATTTTGCGAGTGAAGCGGTTTTTACTGCAATTTAAAATATTTCGCCAAATAAACAAAAAAAGACATCAAATAATATCGTTCAAAGGTAAAAATAATTCCGCAATTCTATTGTTTATCGCCAAACTTGCCCAGCAACCACGCTATCATAATCCATCCGTCTAACAAAAAGCAAAAAAACATCCTATGGAACATTCAAAAATCATCGTCAGAAAAAAAAGAAGAAAATGTCGTACATTTCACTCGGATAAAAACAAATCAAAAGTTTCTTTTCTTTCAAAACAAATCGCCAAAACAATGAATTACATTAACGGTTGTCTTAAGACAATAATCTAGACTGAAGCCCTGTTCAGCGCCTAACGTGCCAAGCGACCACCCTACCGGAACCCAGCTCTTTTGCGAGTGAAGCAGATGTTTTTTCTTTGACAATAATAAATGTTTCGCCAAACAAACAAAAAGGTATAAAATCACATTAACAATAGCTTTCAAATCTTCATATATTCAGAGCTGTGTTGCCCGGCTTTGCCCGGTTTACCTTCAGAACAAAAATTGTGTCAAGTGACAGATATTCAACAATAAATTAAAAGAATAACTTAACAATCTAAAGAATAACTTAAATAAAAGAAAAAAACACCATGCAAAATTACCCTTCCAAACAATGAGAGATATTGAAATACTTTTAAGAAATCAAAATGCGAAAGATGGATTTTAAAAGCGTAACCATGGAAACATGAAATAAAATAATTGACAACCTGAATGAAAATGACATATTTCGAAATTGATTTAAAAACGCTTGTAACTTTTTTTCCTTTGAAGATAGAAGCTATTTTTTTCGACCAGTGCTCGAGAGAGATGTGGAGTAAAAAATCTCGCTGTTTCCAATGCTGTCAAAAAGAAAACTGTGGGACAATTTCTTCACTTTTTATAGATAGATTTAATGAAGAAAGTATTGCCTAAATTTCATCTAAGCTAAAAATGTTCGAGCTAAAAAGGCAAATTACTCCCGCCGTGATTAAGTTAGAGCATTGAGATAAATTGTTTAGAACGCAGAAAATTCTGCCCTTTTTAACGACATATAATATTAATATGTGCAAGTAATTTTTCACCCCTTTAATAGCCAATAATGGGCAATTTACGTGAAATTTGGGCCGAAATTTGAAAAAAAAAGAACTATTTATCGGATTGTTTCGAATTATAGCCTATGTTACTCAGTAAGAAAGCACCTTTCATGTAGTGGAAGAATTTTTCAAATAGGTGCAGTGGTTCCGGAGATTACCTCGAACATATAAACACACAAAAATCCGCCCTCTCTCTTTATAATATTAGTAAAGATTTTTTTTTTTTGCAATTTCTAAAATGATAATATAGTAAAATTCTGTTACAGAAAACATCAAGGGACTGCAAATTTTGTTTGTTGTAAAGGGAATTTCATTGTAATAGAATTCAAGCAATATAATGGAAATTAGATCGGGACTGAAAATTTAGTTTGCTGAAACTGATATTTCGTTGTATTGGCATTCATTGTAATTAGATTTCACTGTAGCATTAAGGATACTATAACTTTTATTGAAGGACAGAAAATTGTCTGACAGTATTTTGGCTAGAACTGGAGCAGCATCACTACAAGTGAAGGGATAAAAAAGGAATTCCCAGATGTTTTCCAAAAAAACATTTTTTTTTATATTCAATTTTATTTTCCCAGACTATTTGGTTTCATTTCCCTCTAGATTATCTTTACAGGATCCCATATTGTCCCTGTTCAGTTGCCTTTACAAATTCTCTGATGCATACAAAATGGCATCATGTGACCAGGGGAATGCACAGAAATTTTGGGGTCCATCACAAATGACTTTTATAGGCCCCCCAACATATTGTTTACCTCTAAATCACTACATCTATTTCACCCCCCATTTTAAAATCTCAGGCCCCCTTCAGGTTCTATGTAAGCCTGCACATTTGCATGCTTACATAGAAAACTGCAATGACTGCAGCAGTTACTAATGTAACAACATTCACATTCAAATTGTCTCTCTATGAACATATTCTGATTTCAAACCTCAAAACTTTTATCAAATAAAAATTATCCAGTTGTATGTTATGTTTGTTGTGAAGCAATGCTGCTACTACATTAGATTACATGTGCACACACGCACAAATGCTTCACTTAAATTTTCTTCCTCTAAACTAATTAAATCTAGATGTTGTAATTTTAGTTTCTACCAGGACATAGAACAAGTGTGTGTGTTATTTTACTTTTGATTGCATTTGGTTAAGAAAGTATCGGTTCAACCAAGGAATGGACTGAGCAAACTCAAAATGAAATTCTATGATTTTTCAAAAACCTGTTTATGTTTTAGTCTTATATTCAGATAGTACTGTTTTAAAAGAATATATGCTTTACCTTCTAATTCTTTCATTAACGATGCGGCAACTGCTCTCTTAGCTCCTTCACCTTCGGATACCAGGCCTGCAAATGAAGAAAAAGATAAGAAAATGAAAATAAGTTTAAATGAAAATCCCAAAACAATAAATGCTAGAATAAGTATTTGAGCTTTTCTCACAATATTATTTATAATTAATAAATATACATGCGTGTATACATACAATGTTATTGGTATGTGAAATTTTTATGCAACACTAATCGTTCAGATCTGTAGTATTGAGCAGATTTTAGGTCAGAGAATGAACAAATTCAAATATAAACACTAAATTTTCATTCTAGATGTCCCGCCTTTGGTCTTGTCACTGGCATGTTGTCTCTTCTAATGACCTTAAATAGAAGTATGAGAATAAATTGCTTAAGGGAAAAGTTGGCCAAGAAATTTCTCCATGTTTTCAGTCCGTCAAACTAGCTTAGTTATCTATACTATTAAAACCTTTGCATGTCTGTCTATATTTGAAGTCTCAACTCTACTAGAGCCACTGGGTATGGATAGTTTAACAAGGTGCAAATTAATTAGAAATTTTAAAAGGAGCTCATTTCATCTGGTCACATCTTTGTATGACTTTAATTAACAGAGATATTAACTGAAGCAGCAATCAATTTTTTGTCACTAATTTACGAGTTTTCGGCGGCACACAGGAAATAACAGCTGACGTGTTGGGGGAGCCCTCACAGGCAGCAAATGGAAGATAGTGAGCAAAATGAGTAGGGAACAGAGCCTCCTAGTAAAAATAATTAAATAAATAAATAAAAATTCAAAGATAAAACCAAAATGTATGCATGCCTTTTTTATCTGTTTTCATATCCAGCATAATAGGCTCTAAAGCACCCTCTTTATTTTTTCCGAGTCCTTCGCCAGGATTCCAACCCATCTTCTTCAGCAAACTCATTCCTTTTCCTTCCATTACAGGTGCAGCACAAGTAAGAATATCCTAAAATGATGGTCACGTTAGTATGATAGATTATGAAGAAGTTTCACTTTATTACTTACTTCTTTTATTCAAGATAAAAATTTGAAAGGAAACTCAGGGCCGGATTTGAAAGTGTGGAGGCCCCGAGGCAACAAAGGAGTGGAGGCCCCTAATCAAGGTTAGAAATGATCATCATATTTTCGAAAATATCCGATGCTTTGAAATATATCCAAAAATTTTGATATACATGAATATATCCGATATTTTCGACTTGTGAAACTTTAGGATATTTTGTAAAAATTTTACTGTGGGGGCCCCTTTTTTATGGAGGCCCCAGGGGCAGTAGCCCCCCCTGCCCTCCCCTAAATCTGGCCCTGGGATCACTAATAAAATATTAAGATTTTACACACAAATTCAACTTTCAAGTTAAAATCAGTATTCTGAATTAATTTCATGAGAGGTTTGAATTACTTACAAAAGCATTATGTAGTTAGATACCATTTCTTCTTGTGCAGTTCATTTTCATTATTGCAAACGAAATATGATGTCAAAAAAATCTTTATATTATAATATTTTTAAAAATCACACTGTGTTTTAAAAAATAAAATTATTACTTTAATTCAATTACAAATTTTCAACATTTGTATCACTTAAAAATGTTAATTTAGTAGAAAATTAATTAAAAAGACAAATTAAAAAACACCAAATTTGACCTTTTTTTTTTCTTCAATTTCATAGAATTCAATTGTAATGAATACTTTAGTATTTAGAAGAAACAAATTATTTTTAAAACATCATTCAAACAATGCATTGAACCATTCTGTTTTGCAAGGTAAATATGTCTAAAATTGAATCTATCAGTCTATATAGTACATTCTATGATCAACTTGAAATTTTGGGCTTGAAATCATATATATTTGGGGATTGACACAGTTTATTTAACAATTAAAGATGATGCTTTCAACAATTTCAAGAAAAGCATGTCCCCTTTTCCATCTTTGGGGAGTGAGTTATTTGACATTTATTGTGTTAATGACATTTAAACAAATAAAAAAAAATACTGAATAGTTTTAAAATACTTTGTATGAGAATTCAACTACAGTAAACTTGAAGCATTCAGAGAAGAGTTGTAGCTCCCCAACGTAAAATTGTACTATTGCAAAGAACTAGAGAAAGTCAAGGTTTTGTACACATTAAATAAAGGCTAGCTAAAATCTTGTGTTTACAGGGGTCTGGCCAGAGGATATTTGGGTCCGTTAACGGACCCTTCACAAAAATCCGATCAACCAAAACGGACCTTTCACAAAATCCGGATCAACCAAAACGGACCCTTCACAAAATTCTGATAAACAAGAACTGATCTTTCACAAATTGTTTATTGAAAGAGCAAATCCGAAAGCAAAATAAGGCATATTAAACTGATAATTTTTGAAACCTTTTTGAAGTCAAATTAGAGGGATCAGCTATACAAAAATCTGCTAATTTTGCAAAGAAAAAAAATCCTCACTCTTGCAACTAATAAATTGCTACTGCCAAATAAATATAATGCTTGTTGTTTGTTTCTTGGAAAGAAATTAACAGCTGAAAATAAGTTTGGTTTTAAATAATTTTGTTTGTTTCATCACAGTTAATTAGCAGCGGTGTTGTTGTAAACTTTTCTGAAAAGGCGTTGGTAAGCACTTTTCTCCCTGCTGATGATTTAATAAACTATAATAATATATATCAGCGAAATGAACTTAGAACTGCAAAGGGAGAGTAAGGGTAGGGAAAAAATATGATCCCTTCAGATAGGGTTACCAACTTCAAAATTAATCGCCATTATATAGGGTTACCAACTTCAAAATTAATCCCCATTTAGCATCTGACGTTAATCCTTTATAATGACTTGATTAGAAAATATTCTCATCATTTTACCAGCTAGTCGATATTTGCGTTTTTATGGTGCTGTACAATGTTTAACTGTTATTTTGGGAGAAAATTATATGGGTTTGATTTTTCAATGCTAACAAGGATGATTAACTTTAAATAAACTGTTTTACTTGCCGTTTTTTTTCTTTAGATGTCTACATTTTAAAAAATACAATCTTTTAACATCCGATATAAGAATCATATTTTGTTCTTTTTTCAAGCTAACTTCGCTTTATTAGGATGCAAATAAATGAAAAGTCTCTATTTTTGTTAGAACATGCATTTCAAGTTTTTAAAGCAAAATTCCATTTTCTTTATGAGTCAAAAATTAAAATGCTGAATCGATGGTTTAATTTTATTTTTGCTTCAATTGTGTCCACAGATATTAATGATATGTTTATCATAGGACTCTAAAATGCAATTTAAAAATAATTTAATCAAAAATATTTTTTTTACAAGCCGTTTTTCTACCTTTGATGCCTTAACTTTGAGAATTGCGATCTCTTTGCATCCACTATGGGAATCCGATTTTTTGAATTTTTGACGTTTAATACACATTCTTAAGAAGTAAACAAATAAAATCTCTTTTTATTTTTGTTAAAATCACGAAATTTATAAGTTTTAAAGGAAATTCTGTGCTTTTTAAGAGTGTCTTGGGTCAAAAAGTTAAATGCTAAACCCTCGTCTGAATTTTTTTTTTTTTTTTTTTTTTGTTTCAATTATTTTAAATGCTGTACAGAAATATTTCTAGTATAATTAAACATAATGTAGAATGGAGATAAATATTGCTACTCAAGGGAGCGATGCCTCCCCCCCCCCCCCCGCCAAATACTAGAAAAACACACCAGAATGATATTCTCAACATAGAAGAGGAAAACACTCTACTTTAAGTTTAAATGATGCAGTTTGTGCCCGCTCTAAAATCTAAAATTTCAATTTAACTTTTTTTTTGCGAAATTATTTGATTTTTCACAAAATTAATTCACTTTTCACAAAATTATTTTATTTTTCACAAAAAACGGACCCTGCGAAAAATCCTGGACAGACCCCTGGTTTACAAATTCAATTATCAACTGTTAATGAAGTTCTCCTTCTTATTTTATTAAAGATTTCATTCAGACATTCATTTATCACAACCAAATGTTGTAATATCTGGTAAACAATAACAAAACATAAAACTATTTTTGATAGTTTTTATTAGACACTCCTAGTTTTCAGATTATTTTTTTTATTGAAAAAAAAAATTAATTATGAGCTTTGGGAAATTTTTATTTCCTCGGCAAACATTTGAAATTGTTATCGAATACTACTTGAAACCATTTTGAATCTCATGGCTTTACCATACGAAAATTGTTTCAGTCATTTTTTTTACTTGCTTTTGATGCGTCTGTGGATAGAGGGGGTGGGGGTAGGGGAATCTTGTTAAAATAACCACATTTTAGCAACAACTTACAAGCACAATCCTAGAAGATATCCTCTATCATTTATTTTAGGCATGAAATTCAAAAGGTTCAGTTTATTCTATTTGTGGAGTGCCATGAAAATTTCGCAAATAAAGCTATGTCTACTCTGTTTTTACTTTGGAAAATGCAAACATTGCTTGGGAGCAGGACGTTGTTTCAGTCACTCTTACTGTTAGAAAGACGAAAAATGTTGAAATTAATATTACACTCCAACTTAATTAGTTCAACAGGGATAATGGCTGACTAAATAAAAAGTCCCAATGAAAGCTGTTGTATGTGAATATGTTTTATACAGGGTTATTTTGAAGGAAAGGATCATGAGTCCCATAGTCTTAAAAATTTTCCAGGCTTTAATTTTCCTCAGACCAAAATAGTTGCATTAATTTTTCCCTTTCTGTATTCCTACCACATTTAAAGAATTCATCCAGTCAAAGAAATCTTTTACTATGCATGGATGTGTTCAATGTGTCTAATCTATACCACTTGCCCAATTTCTTGTACAAAAACGACCTCATAAAGTTATAAAAGGCTGTTTAAGAAAAATTAATTTTAATTTTTGTTTTAAGAATTAAACTTGAAATCCTATAATATAGATTTTAAAAATACCCATATCTGAGGGAAATTACAGCACTAGTAGCTATATTCACATTAGTAGGTGCCAACAGTTTTCACAGAAAGTATATCAGCAAACTTTGGATTTGTGAAAAACCAATGCAAGTAATTGCACCCTCAAAAGTCTATTCTTCTTTTCCAGAGATAGCAATTTAACACATTGACGTTTACACCAAGTGGCTATTCCTTAAAAATATAAAAATCATAGTAAAATAATTAAAACTCCTTAAGGATGCACACTTTAAAAATTAGAAACCACTGCATTGCAGTATGTGACAATCGAATGCATTCATAATACATATTCACCCTCCCCTGCATTAGACAAAAACTAGAAGTCAAATGTGTGGAGAGAATAAATATTGTGCTGAAGCATTACATTTCAAAGAAACCACTACGGTATATCTGGAGGCAAACAAGCAATTTCAGACTCCCCTTGCAGCCAAACTAGGTCCTATACACTCAAACTACTTTACATGGGCTCAGTGCAAATTGATGTAGGTTCAAAATGTTGTCCAGATTTATGCATATGCAGCCTGGTCGTTAGTTTGAGTGTTCAGACACATTTTGCACTTCTGGTGTAAGCTCAAATGTGTAAGCTCAAATGCAATTAAACTCTGACTTCCTTCAATAAAACCCATCCTCTAAACCTCAAAACTTGGGCATGTTTTTTTTTTTTTTTTTTTTTTTTTTAAAGAAAAAAATGCAGAAAATTCTAAAAATTCTAGTTTTAGACACTGAAAATAAATGTTACATAATGTTTTCTAACACACATAAAAGGGTTTTATAATACTTCCTCCTTACCATAAGTAAAATATCCTTGCATTTCTTCTTCCAAATCCGAGTCTCATTTTCGAACCTGCTAAAGATGTGTTGATCATGGGAATTCCTGCAACAAGCTCTCAATTTGTTCATATATCAACCACAAATAAAAAGTTAGAGCCAAAAGCAAACTGAAAAAAAAAAAAAAAAAAAAAAAAAAAAAAAAAAAAAAAAAAAAAAAAAACCTAACAATGAAAGTATTTTAGATAAGTAATTTTATCAAAATAATTCTTTTTGTGGAGAAAAAAAAACTTTTATTGGGTAACTAATAATATTCATTTATGTTATAAAATTTTAACATTAGAAGCAAAGTGGGCTCATAGCAAATAGATTTATGCAAACTATGAATAACTTATTTTGACTAAAATCTACTTCTACTAAACATATGCATTTTAGAGCTGTAAAATGGTCGACAAGTAGAGGAATTGTCTTAGTCAAAACATTTTAATCAACTGGTCAGTTAGTTTTTGAATTTGAAGAGTGAATCGTGGTGAGTCAAAAAGTTAAAATAAAATAAATGATGAAAAATTTATGATGTAAGTCAAAAGAACAAAAAGAAAAAAATTATACTACTATTCAAACCTGATGCAGGTATATAAATGTGTGTTATTCACTTGAAGACTTTTTTGACTCAATGAGTTTACAGAGGCAATGCTGTGCTACGTTTCAATTAAAACATATGCAGAGTCTGAGAAAACTGCAAAAGCTTAGGAATTAGAAAGAATTTTTAGTAGACAGCTAAATGATCTCCCATATATGGCCTAGTAACTAGACCCGAAAGAATCTTTTTTGTTGCCAAGGTGACCCGCTGCCTGGCCTTTGTCAAACCTGTATATATATATTTATATACGCATGTGTATATGTATAAATATACACACTTTTTTACAATGCAAATCCTTCTGCATCAACCCTTTGAGCAACCAGGAGATTAAATTATTTCACTCAATCTATATATCTGAGAGTTGAATTTTATGTCGCGGCCACTTAAAAGGTTAAGGTAAGAGAAAAGTAGATATTTTAAGTATAACTATTGTTCAAACATTAAAATTAGTAATTTGAAGTCAATTATGAAATACTGGAACTACTTTTTCAACTTGATTAATCTTATACTAGAAATGGAATTTAGGAATTTTAATTTTAAATAGTTTGAAGTTTACTAAATAAAAGTATCAAAATAAAACTAATTATGAATAAAAGAAATTATAACATCAAAAGTATTAGACATAGTGTAATATATATTAAAATGAGAAGTTAACACATTACACATTAAAGGAATCATGCAGAATTGGCTCATCATTAAAAATATAATAGATATTTAGAAATCGAAAAGCCCATCTAAGCTAAACGTGTTTGATGAATAAAAACTAGAATAAAACACAAACTGAAATAAATGTTTGCTTTTGGCTCTATTTGTAGACCTCTACTAGTGCCACTTATGTGTGTTTACAAAAAAAAAATCAGCAAAATCATTCACATTTTGAGAAGAAAATATGACTAATAGGGACTAACAACTTTACTTCTTAAAAGCTACCGTATTTTTGGGTGTAAGCGCTGCATTGAAATATATTCTGAAGGAAAAAAATTATAATGTATGCGCCGTACCCGGTATAAGCTTTGCACCCAACATTAAACAACTTAAAAGCACAATTAGTAAGTAAAGAAAGCTAGAATGAAATGCAAATGAAAGAAATATTTTTAATTAACAAAACTATGTATACTTTAGTGTAATTTTAATTTGTGTACCGTGGGAGGAGACATTGGTTGGTTATACAGAGCGATGGATGCGGACCCTTCTCTTCAATGCCTCGCCAATGTCAAACTCTCTGGCTTGAGTAGCACAAAAATATCAATCGACAATATTCAAACGTCAACGTTTGAATATCGAACAACAACGGATAAGGTTTTTGAAACACACGGAATTTTGTCAAAGTGTATTTTTTGCCAACTTGATTTAGGAAGTCATTTTTACTACTGATTTCGACGTTTGAAGTCAATTAATCATTATTAAAAATTTTTATATAGAAATCAGAAGTAAAATAGAACATTGAAAAATGATAAAAAACATTGAAAAACGTTTTATGTTACTGAAACATTGAGGCACTTTGACTTGACTGCCGTACTTTTTCCACTTTAATCGTTATGTTGTGCCACCTGCCGGCAGCACAACGATGTGGTGCCATCTATTACCAGCATTTTCAATGTTTTTCAAAAACTTGGATTTTTTTTTTTTTTGGAAAAAAAGACCGTATCCGCCGCGCTTGTTATACGAGCTGCAACGGCAATTTTTTTGCTTTTTTTCTTGTATGCGCTGCATCGCTTAGTCCCAAAAATACGGTACTTTAAATTTTCCATCAAAACTACTATTTCCAAAAAAAAAAAAGGTTTGAAATGGAAACTGAATTTTTTTTCTTATACTATGTGAAGTCTAACATCATATTTTAATAAGTATAAAAGGAAAAAATTAGAAAATAAATTTTCAAAACTTTTTTAATTAAAAAAAAAAGGCAGAAGAAGGAAGTGTTCTTTTACAACAGGCACTGCAAAGGAATTTATTCGTGGTCGATATACATAAGTTGTGACTTACCCATTTGAAATTCAACTTCTGATGAGATCCACTTGGAAGCAATTGAGGGCTTGATGCAGGAATAGTCAACATAAGCTGTCTGAGATGATCAATATACGAAAGCATAATTCATCTAAACATTTATAGTTAATACTCTGAAAGACAGCAAAACAGACTTTTCTAGTAATGGCAACTTCATTACTGTCTCACTGACAGGAGAAGAGCGTAGGAAAAGGCTATTAGGAAAACACTAGAGATGGTAGTGAAAAGGTCATAAGACATTTTTCTTTGAGTATTTGTTCCTGTCTCATTATGGTATAAAAAGTTGGCATGATGAAAGAAATAATACCTAAATTTAATTTTATTACAATGACAGTTAAAGTAATTTAATTTTTTTAAGTAAAAATTTCAAATAGTGCAACCAGATGTAGTAAAATAAGCAGTTTGATCGATTTGAGACAAGTAACAAAATAGTATAAATAAAAGCAGTAAACAGGTAGACATTTTTTTAAAGAATTCATAAAATAGTTCTATCTTTACTGGGTCCTGTTGTTCACCACATATTTAAATCTACTTTTCACCTCTTTTCTATTTAGGAAGTAATTTGTCTAAATTCCAGTTTTAAGATATAGAAGCATTAATATTTTTTTATGATGCTTCTTAAAGAATAAGTGAAAATAAGGATGAAATGATTAATAATTTCTCTGAACCTAGTAATTTTATCTATTAACTTATAAATTTTTGTAAACCCTAGGAATTTATTGTTTCCGTTTGACCAACAACATTTACATGTTTATAAAAAACCCTTCAGTAGGCTTTTTCCCTTATATTACCTTGACAGTGCCATCTATTAGCACATTTCAGAACTATTATTATCCTAAGCCAAACCATGCTTCCTTTCCTTCCCATGGTTTCAAACTGTTCTGAGTCAAACAGTTCAATATCAAGTCAGTTCATTATCAAGTCAATCTGACCAGCAGTTTTTAATTTAAAGCACTTTGAAAACATAATGTTAATTGTAATCACACTGTGTACTGAAAAATAAATAATTTTTGCCCCTCCCTGCATAATACTTTTGAGAGAAAATTCCTATTTGGTTTAAATTGCTTTTATATTTGCAAGCTCTTGACCAGGATACCTCGTTCTGATGTTGTATTTTTTCGAATAGAACACCTTTTTGCTCAATTTTGAAATTTTTTTTAAATGTAATCACTTTAGTCTATGGGAAATATTCAATCCTATAAAAATCCTCGTCCAATAAATAAATTTGCTTTGAACAAAATTTAGCAAAAAGGTCTTTTTAGGCAGGAAATGCACAAAAAAAAGAAGCTTACAGGTAGGACAGTGAAAATATAAAAATATTTAGAGAAAAGAGTGTTGGAAAGTAAATTTATAAACGTTTGAATACATTATTTTAAGCTAGAAATCTGTTTTTGGAAATAAAAAATGTTACTTTATTTCCCATAATTTTGGGTTCGCTTGAACCATTTACATCTCTATACAGGACACATGCCTTATTCAGAGGGAGAACTCTAGAAAATTTGAGCAAAAAGAAAATTTTAACTATCACTTTGATGGAAAAGGAAAGTTGTCTGACGAAAGAAAAAAAAAGAAAGGAGTTCCTTTAAGTTTGAAAGGTGAAAAAAATTAATATTAAAAAAAAAAAAAAAAACGATCTACACTAAACAGATTCATTTCAAAGCCAACATTGGAAACTACTGGAAATTTGAAAATCAATCACCACGGGCTGATTGATAAGTAAGGTCTCCAATAGTATAAAATAAGTTTCCAACCAAGGTGAAATAATAATGGAAATATCAGAATGAAAGAAATTTATTACTCTTACAAATTGCAAACTCATTTCTCAACATAGTCACCATTAACAGCTACCCATTTGTTCAATCGTTCTTTTACATTCTGTTTATGGAGAATGATTTTGGTTGGCTGTTTATCCATTTGTGCACGGCTGCCTAATCATTGAAAACTATTGACCTCTCAATGTCTCCTTATATTTTAGGGGCCATTCATTAATTGTATAAGGATCCCGATGGTGGGGGGAGGGGGATTGGAGAAATTTCTCCATATCCTTACATTAAGGGGTGAGGGGTCAAACCCATTCTAACGCAATATTTTCCAAGCCTATATTTTATGTTAGAAATTGCTTGGTCAAGTGGTTTGACAAGGCTCATATTTCATTTGCATCTGAAAGGTAAATATTTTTTTAGGATTTGTTTTTTTATTTGTTTTGCAAAGAATGAATAGTGTAAAATACAATAAAAGAATTCCACTACATATGGCATGTTTTATTTTTAATTAGTATCGTATCATATACAAATACATGTCGAAAAACCATCCAGTCAAGATTCCAACTTTTTACTAAATATTTCTACACACAAAAAGGTCTTAAATTTAATAATAGTGAATTTAGTAACGATTCCAGTGATTTAAGATTCATTATACGACCGGGGAGGGGGGGGGTTGAAAAATCATATACCCTTAAATGGGGGGGGGGGCAAAATTGTCAAAATCAACCTTACGTAATTAATGAATGTCCCCTTAGAACAACCATCACCATGAACTGCTTTCATATGGCTATGAATTTTGAGCTGAGTGCATTCTTTTAGTGTCTAAAATTCTATCATTGATTACTGCTTCATGCGAACCTCTCTCACAGTACTCGTTACTCACGTTCACCTCTGCTGAACTTCACACGAACATACTACACTATATAGAGTACCGTAGGCATGCGCAATTGTGTCTCTCTTCCCACTACTAGCAATACTTCTTGGTAGGAGACCCAACTTATCAATCATCCCTCGTATAGATAAAATCACATTTATAGCAATGTTCTCATTCCATCCCCAATATTTAAAACTAATTTTGTTTTCTAAAATACAATGGCATTGAAAAAATACAAATAAAAATAACATAAGAAGGAGGGGGGGGGGGGAGCAAACGTTTTTTTAAAACAAGTTTTAGAACAATTTTATTAACCTTTTTCAGTTTGGGTTTTATTTTTTAATTTCATTTTTCGCAATTTGAAGAATCAAAGATAAAATATGATATAAATATAGTTCGGCTAACAATTCTAATGAATTTACACAAAAGAAAATTAAGACAACAATTACATATTAGGAGAGAAACTTGAAGGTTTTCGAAATAATTAATAGTAAATTTAATGACAAACTCAAATATGATAGGGTTTTTTTTCCCTTTAAGAAACAGAAATTAAATTATTCCAAAATGGCCTTGAAAATATTTTTGTTCTTATAAAATAATGAGACTAATAAAAGCAAGGCTCTTCTCCTGGGAGTGAGACAGTTTGTCGCCAACTTATTTGAAACTAAAAATGTTTAATATTGACTTTCAAATTTCACCCATTTTGGCTGCTATTCTTGTTGAAGGAAAAATACTAATAAAATGTCATAATTATATTTAAAAAGAATCAGAAGAACACCAGCTATAGATTTTAAACTATTCTTACTTTCTTAATGTGAAAATTCCTTGGGCCACAGAGCTCCCTCACACTTAAAAGTTTGACATCAGTGCTTCCAGTAAACATTCCAGGGACTTGCTGAGACTGAACCCACTCTTGAATCTAAAGAGAGAAAATTTTGTTTTGTGAGATTTATTCCAAGTTTCTGTAGTTGATAAATTCAACAATAATGACAGTGGTTTGATGCTTTTATTTAAGCATCTCAAAATGGCCAATTTCAGGCTGTAGAAAGTTTGTAAGAAGAAAACAGGACTCATATGATTTCTTTTAAATCCTCATATATATAATAGCGAATGATCAAGTAACGCTCCTGACGTCATTAACAATGAAACTCACACCACGGCAGCAGGGCCGTCAAGAGGATTTATGGGCCAATATGCAATTTTCTTCAGGGCCTCTATTTTTAACCTCCTCTTTCTAGGCTCCGTTTTCACATTAATATTTTAAATTGATTTGCGATTTCAGGTATGGGGGACCATTTTTGTAGCTCGGACAACTTTATGTCAATAGCAAAACAAGCCATTTTATATTTTTCCTCACGATGTGTCTTTTCCTTCGCGAGTGTGTACTTAACAGAAATGAATAAATAAATAAATAAAAAACATTTCTGCTGTCCGTCTTTTTTTACCTCCTTGGAGGAGGAGGGATATCAGGAGAGGGATGCAGGTATCTCCTTTGGGTTGAGGGTAGAATATCTCCAAGTTTAGGGGGTTCGGGGGTTGATAAAATTTTTGAAAAGTACACTAAAAAATTCTGCATTTTGAGGCTTTATACAGGATAGTAGGAAATACAAAAACATGAGGAAAGAAAAAAGGAAAACAAAAAATGTCTTAAACTTTACATTCTTTTGCAAACTAAGACAATACAAATTACAAACTGCTCGTGGTTCGACAAATCGTTGATATTAATCTACAGAGAGGAAGAGCGACGAGGGAGAAACGATGACGCATTGTCAGTTGCTCAAATCGATTCTCGGTATAATTAGTTTTCTATCATCCCTTATCAATTCACCAACAAACGAAACTCTGAATTAACTGAAAAACGGTCAAGATTAAAACATGCTTTAAAAGAAATGGTAGAAATATTTAGAAATTAGGTAATGAGAAAATAACAGATTAACCATTCGGACAAATCATACTTTATACAACTGATAGGAAATAAAATTGAAGCACTTTTCATATGTTGCAGGAATGTCATAACCATACTTTTTTACATTTTTGATACAGAATGTAGAGAGGAGCTGGATTTGGCACATTTTGGCATCCCTTCCCCCCTCCTCGCATTTGAAGAAGTTTAAAATGTCCCAAGTTCTTTAGGTTTTTAAGCACGTGAAAATGAAATTTTATTTTTTAAAGTATTTTTCCTTTTTTAAGGATCGAATCATGCAATTTTTTCGAGAGTTGGGGGCCCCTAAAGAAGAGGGGGGACCTAAGTTATTACAGCTTGTTTAGCTTATATGGGTAAATCCAGCACTGATTCTAATTAATGGTGACATAACTTTGCCCTTTTTAGATATGTAATTCTATGCACTTTGATGAGGAAACATCTTTCAAAGTGCCCCCCTATTGCCCCCTCTCCGTTTTTATTCTAGAAACAACACTAGAACTAGTTTAAATTTGTATCACTGTACTCAAAACTAAATCAACTGATATTTTAAATCTTTTCATCGAAATGTGTCGCTTGCCTATGTTTTGAGTTTCGAAAGCTGAAAATGCAAGCGCTTATATTTATAAGTTTGTTTTTTTTTAAATTTTTTTTGCCGCTTTTCCATTTTACCAAAATTGTTTAGTTTTCAAAAAGAAGCAATTTTTTTTAGCCTTGGAACTCACGCAAAAAAAAAAAAAATCATTTATTTTTGGTTCAAGGCGTCGACAGTGGGCTATGAAGATAAGGACAAGTAGAATTTCTCACTTTGAGCCTGATCACTTTCACTGAATTCACTTCGATTGAAAACTAATAATCTTAACTATTAACTCTAGGAGAAAGACTTCTTTCAAACTAAAAATTTTTTTTAAAGGGGGGGGGGTATCTTTATCTTAAGCCCGCTTCGCGGGCCCCTGTACAATGCATAGGCTTGCCCCCCTCTCTCGACGGCCCTGCACGGCAGGATAATTTGATAATATTTTTTGGCAATGTTTGAAATGCAGGGAAATGCTTTGTTTTGACAGGGCGGAACTGGATCTGGTATCTTAACTGTTTTACTGATAAAACTAATTTTAGGAGAGTAAAAAAACGATGAAGTGGGGTCAACAATGAATGCTATCTATTGGAGTTTAGGGGTAATCCAATGGAGTTAGGTTTAAATTTTCAACTATCAAAATATCACCAAACAGGCAATGGCTTTGTTCAAACGTAGAAGGGGCATTTTGCTGTATTTTTGACATTTATGTAAAGTCCATAACGTGACCTTTTTTTGCCATAACTTTTTAATTTACCGTTTGATTTGCAAATTATTTTAATTTGAGTTGGTGTGTGGTAGGAAAAGCTCAAAATAAAATAATATGCTAATCAAACAGTAAATTAAAAAGTTATGGCAAAAAAAAAAGATTACGTTACGGAATCTACATAAATGTCTGAATTACCGTGAAATGACCCAGAAGCAATTTTTACCCGCCATATCTTGACGGACAATTTTCTAGTAATATAATTACTTGCATAATGACTGCTGTTTCATATTTTCACCATATTTTATTTTAAATGCTACTCACTAACAGCCACCACTCTTTACTGCTGAAATGCAGAATATGTAAGAAAAGGGCAGAATTGAAGATTGCAAAGTCATCAACTTGTTTTTACATGTGTCTATAGTGGTTCATGGCAGTTATGAGACTTACTTTGCCACATACAACTGCAAAAAATACCAGATTTTGTGCACTGAATCAAGTTAATGCTCTCAGTTGTGAACATAGAAGTTTGCCAGCTTGTAGAAAAAACATTTTAATGCACATATTTTTCTACCATATTTGCTCACCAACATGCTCCCGATTTATTATTACTCGAAAATTTTATAAGCCTTTGGTTCTTTTTAAAAACATTTCTAAATTTTTTTTATTAATCCTCGTGAAAATAGACAAAAACGGGTGCTAAGGAGAAATAATTTTCTTTCCAAAAATTAAGTCTACATTAGATAATAAATACATATTTTAAAAAAATCATCAGAAAACTTGTATTTTAAACTTTTTTTTCTTTTTTTTTCCTTTTTCTCTCTCTCTCTCTTTTTTTTTTTATGTTCCCATACAGGAATATTGGGATCTAAAAGGTTAATTCTTCTTTAAAGCACATCAACACAACATAAGTTTTGAAAGCTAGTACATAGCAATGTATGTTTTTGAAATAAAACCTTTAAGTAAAGAACAGTCAAGGAATAGAAATTAGAAAGTAAAATGTACAATAATATCACATTAACTTAAAAATAGTTTTGGATACTTAAAATTATTTAGTTTTGATTGCAAAAATGTGTTTTTTCTTTCATAATAGTTGTACCAGAACCAGAGGGAAAAGGGTTAACAGGCAAATCTTCAAAACATGCATTTAAATTTCAAAAAATTTACATAACCAAGTTTTTAAACCTTTTGTTGCAGAATATATTCAAATAAATAAAACATACACTTTGCTCTGCTTCATTGATGATGTTTAATGCTTCAATATCATTGGGATCAGACTGCAATTTTGTCAGCGCCTTAAACCTGTTGGTGACGATAGCAGAAATATCAATTGTCTAAAAAGAAAATAAATCTCTAAATGAATGCATTATTTGTTTCAAAAACAAAAGGTTTTTGTACTTATAACAATGTTTTCTAAAATAATTTTAAAGCAAATATTAACAATAAAATTCAAATTTGAATAGAAAGAGAAATTCAAGTTTTTGAACTCATTTTGAAAACAATATTTCTGACAAAAAGTTTAACCTTAAACCTAAAAAAGAGCACAGGTGGATATATATATATATATATGGCGTTTGAAATCAATTTCATGTGAAAGAAAGTTTTTGATTAATCTTGCAAAATAAATCATTTACAGTTTGAGCATTAAAAAACTTTCCATGGAAATTTACATGCAATATTATTACAAGTATTTCATAGCCACTGAAATGTAAATTCTTATCAGCTATCCTCTTGAGATGAGAATTCCGGATTCAAAATGTCAGAAAAATCAATAAACAGAAAAAATGGTAGATAAAGGGGTGACTGTAGATGCCAAGTAGGTACTTCCAGTTGTGAAATACAAAAATTGTATCATTAATAAAAATACTTACACTTTAAATAAAAGTTCAAGAAGTATTTAAAATTTCTTTGCCTTGTCGAAAATATGTCTGGAGAAATAATTTTAACCTCACATTTATTAAAATTAACTATCATTTTGAATTTTTTTTTTTCTACTTTAGTGGAAAATGCCCTGAATAAAATTAAAACTCAAAATAGCAAAACAAGATTCTTGACAATTTTATTTCCCTCAAATAATTACAAATTATTCAATTTTGCATATGAGGCAGTGAGAAGCTAAGGGATGTAAATAAAAAAATTCAAAAAGTTGGAGGGAACCAGTACAAATGGTAGGTGAACTTCTCCTCAGTCTTGGGGCAAGACTCAAGTTGTTAAAGAAATATTCAAACTTGTGATGGCATATATTTTTAGGTAATTTACTTTCTATATAACATACAACAGTCGACAGCGATATATTTTGTAACAACTGTTCAAAAAATATAGAGTATTACAGAAATACAAAATAATATTGAACTGTTCTGAAGGGTTTATAATATTATGCGGGAATTAAATACCTAGTACTATTTTCCTCAAAGTTTTACAGGTTATTTTCAATTACTTGAGGTCTAACAAAACACAAATTATTAGATCCCTTGTTGTAAACGAGTTTAACAGCTTTTGTTTCAGTCAAATTTAAAATGTTACTTAAAACAAGCTTTCAAAACATTTATTCTCATTGAATCGTCAAAGTAGATCTACAGTAAACTTCTGATTATCTGCAGAAAAAAAATTTACATGCTTTGAATGGCATTTAAGTATAAATGATATTTACAATCAATTGTAAAATTTAATAATTTAATCTATTGGAAATAAAACATAGCATAACTGATACATTTCTATTTATTTTAATAGAATTACTTAAGCATTAGATGCTTTACTCATTTTTCTTTGGTTAACTACTTTTACGAATTTTATACATTTCAGAAATATAAAATATGCATTAGTCAGTACACACACATCCATAAGATATTTTTTTTCTTCTGACCAATTAAAATTGTTACATTACCTAAAATTTTATGAATAAAAAATAAAGAAGGAATATAGTATTATTTACATTATAGTAATGATAAATTAATATGTTATATACTATATTGCTTTTGATTATTTTTAACAATAAAATAATATTATTACATTTAATATTTATATCACAAATGTCCTACTTCGAAAGAATAAATATTGAAATATCATGATATTTTCAAAATAAATATCGAACATATTGTGATATATATCATGATATATATCGCCCAATATATATCGGCGAACCATGAGTGTAAATATAAAGCAGTGAGAAGTGCAAACCAAAAGGTTTCAGTAACCTTGAAAGGTTTGATGTCACTAGAAGGAGAAGAAAGAAATAGGAAATGTTTAGAAATAGATTTTGGCACTTGTTATGTAAAAATGGGTGTATTTATCTACATTTTGTTTATCATCATAGAAATCTTTTTTTTTTTTTTTGAAAGTGAAAGGTCAAGGATAATCCGCCCAGTAAAAAAGTCGCCAGTGGATAATCAGAAGTTTACTGCACTTTGGCAACAATAAATAAGTTAGAATCTAAAAATGTTCTTGCCTTTTTGCTCTTGAACAAGGTTCGAGACGGCATCACAGGTGGAGATGGAACAGACTGAAAAGATACCGTGCTTGGAGGAGGCACTACAGTCTGAGGAACATTGTTGAAATTCTGGACTTCTTCAGGAGGAGCATATTCAAATGTAGGATAAGTTAATAGATTCTGTGGGGGTGCAGGAGGAGGAGCCAGAACAGCCAGCGGAGGATCTGGAGGAAGTGGTGGGAACGTGTAATATTCTGCAACAGGTAGTGGTGGTGGAGGCAAAGCAGGTTCAGGCAGACTAGTGGTTGGAAGTGGTATTTGCTGTGCAACAGTTGTCTCAGGAGTAATCGTCTGTGGAACCTTTTCAGGTATTATTTTGGGTTGAGGTGCCAATGGGACAACTGCTTTTGATTCATTGCTTTTCTTCCCTGGAACAGTTTTCTTTGGCTCAACAGGAATCCATTCCAGCTCTTTCTGTCTATGCTGGTTCCCACTTGATACAGGAAACTGGGAACTTAACCGAGCCGTCTCTGCAACTTTTTCTGCGTGGGTCTTGGTAGGTATCTGCACAGCATTCTAAATATTGAGAAGCAATAATTATAGTATATATCTTCATTTCTCCTTGACCTCATTTGCAAAGTTTGGTGGAACAAAGAATACAGAGCATAATGAACAAATAAAAACAACATTATGTATAAGGAAAGAAAAAACATTAGATATAGGGTGGGGGGGGGGGGGGGAGCAGCTAGCAAGACGAGGGTAAATAGTTAAGATAGAATTCTCCACTTTGACTAAAATTTTCTGCAGGATTTTTTAGAATGGATGTGGAATTATTATGAAAATAATTATTATTTTGCAATATAGTTTATTGATTAAATTAAGGCTTAGTGTTTCAAAATACATTTTTTAAAACCATTAAAATTAGCAACAAGATAGTGCCAATGTCGGAAAAAAAAGTATTTTGAAGTTATTGACATCAAAACTTACACATTATTTGTAAGATCTAATAATACATCTTGCATAAAGACTGAGTGGAGGGAGGAGAATTTAACTTGACACCTGTGAAAATTCCGAACTCCGGAAAAATTGCGGTTCCGAGAACAACGGATAGTAAGTCCTATACTATAAGTTCTAATATTGAATTTTCTGCAGATATTGATAGTGTTTTGCATTTAAATTTTGAAATCACAAAGTATTTGATTTTTAGCAAAATGTTTTAAAATTTCACAAAAAAAGGGATCCTGCAAACTTCTTCCCAGAGAGTTCTAATAACTCAAGTAGTGGCACAAACCATTAGGATGACAAGAAGTGTTGGAATTCAAGTTTCATACATATTTTTTGGTAATTTAGAGTACTTTGTACTCTTTCTTTTAAATCAATACTATTTCACTCTATTTGAACATAGTTATTTCGTTAAGATTTAAAAATTATTGACTCAGATTTCTCTTTAACTCTATTCCATTCTGCTCCATACGTAGTAGAATAATGTTTTAAAAAATGTTCAAAAACTACATCAATTACATTTTGATATAACTTATAATTTTATTATTTTCTATACAAAATAAACTTTTAGTTCACAGAAAACCTACATCTTCCTCATCACTTATTTTCGATAATCATATTTTAAACAGTTACATCCTGTTCTGCCAAAATCCAATAACCATTTTTCACACAAATAAATACACCAACCTCAATATAAAGCAATAGATAATGAAAAATAAATTCTGAATACCACTTGACTGCAAAACTTATGATTATTTTCTTTGAAATCAAAACCAATATTTTGAAATTACTAAAAAACAGGTTAAAATTCACCTTAATATTTAACTTTATCATGGATTGTTCTTTCAGTTTGAATGGATGGTGAATAAAATGGGAATCAACATCAGCAGTTTCTTTTTTATCTGGAATATCAATTTTAGGAGGATCGTTTTCTTCACTTGATAACTTGACACAGAAATCTAGAAAAAAGATTGATGACTTTACAGTTATTCAAAGGAACAAGAAATTTTAAAAAGCACTATATTTTTTCATTTGAGAAAAAAATTTGAGAAAGTTGAAAAAATAAACAAAAGCTTACAATCATGCCAAAAAAGGCTTTTAGTACGCTATCGAACAAATTATCGCAGACAATACAAAAATAAGAATAAGTCTTAATACAATTTTTTCTTTTTTTTCAGAAAATGAATCTAAACTGATTTGTTTCAAAATGTATGCAAATTATATTTCAAATGAAAAAAGTTCATATCAATAATAAATCCCGATGCATATCCACCAATAATGTTTTGTCATAATAATTACTAAGTAAGATTTTCAAATTTTGTTCGACATCAACACAATTGTTTGAGAATGACTGACTGACTGATCTAGTAACTTGAAACTACTTAAAAGGTAATTCTGATAATGGGAAAAACATAAGCTTCTTACTTTTAATATATTTTTCTACCCCATGAAAAATGTAAAAAAAAAAAATGCATACACACATAATCTTAAATCTCACATTTCCTACAAAATTTTTAAAAACCCTTAATAATATATATTGATAAATGTGTTTAAAAAAAACTGATGTTTAAAATATTTTTTTCAATGTAGAGCTTTTATAAATCAGTTTCCAAATATATATATATATATATATATATATATATAAAGAAAAAAAGAAAAGAAAACAGAAAAAAAAACCCCCTTAGATTTACAGTTATGCATAATTGATATGCACATTTTAGTAATAAAAATCAACTTAAAGTGTTAAGCAACTCAAAAAACACACTCACATTTGTATATTTAAATTTTTACCGGCAGATCAGATTGAATTTTTTACTTTCAAAATTTCCATAATGTTTTGCTACCAGTCCCTTCAAACCTAAGCAGTCTTACACTTGTTATAGATCTTGGTTAACTAACTGGTCTAGTATGTTTGGAAAAAGTTTGGTTTAAAAGCATGTAAAAACCTTAAAAGAAATTATGTACACTTGCAACAGGAAGTCTATAACAGATCTCTGTACAAGGGCGCCCATATAGGGGGGCCAAGGGGGCTCGAGCCGCCCCCCCCCCCTGGAAATTAGAACTTCCTTGCTTTTAGTACTTTTTTCTTTGCAAAAATATAAAAATATTTCTTCTCCAGCCATTAATGAATAAATAATTAAAAATGTCAAATTTTAATGACTCTAATCTGTCTTGAAATCTGCCTCCATGGGGAAAATATCCTGCTAAACCATGGTTAAAATTTCTGAGCACCCCTTTACAATTTTGCATAGGACACCCATGTCTCTATATCTACGTTGGTCTTACTGTACCATCAAGGCTCACATAAAAATATCCCATTGGCATTATGAGACCCTTATTGCACAAGGAAACAAAACAAATTTTTGTTAGATTTACTAACTGGATCAATTTGCAGTTTCACATACATACATTTGAATCACATTGAGAAGATTAAATTAAAAGTGGATAAAATGTTTACCAGTAAGCTCTTGTACAGATTTACCACCAGATTTAATTGTAACCAACTGATCCTTTTTGAAATTATCTACTGGCAATCCTTCCGGTAATGTACCTTTTTCAATCATCGACAAAACATTCTTCCTGGCCAGCTCTAATATTTTGGCCTGGTCAATTTTGGTGTTACTTCTACATGGTAGGAAAAATACAGTGATGAAAAAAATTAAGGGAAAAATACATAATAAAAATAAATGAAGAAATATGAAATAAAATGTTTGGATAAAATATTAAATGTAGGGCGAGAATTACACTGATTAGGGTCAATAGAAAATACAAATACAAAAGTGACGACCAGGAATAGGTTCAGGACCTAGCCAGGCTGGTACAAGTTAATTTATAAATTTATAATGAAGATCACGAACACTTTTTTCGTCAACCTTATTGAAGTAATAATTTTTCTTCATTTCAACTATGGGAGATTGCAAAAGCTAAGAACAATGACCCCTGGTTTTATCATTTGGGCGGGCACCTTCATTTTAATAAAATTAATAACTATGGATCATGTCCAGGGCTAGATTAAGGCATGGGCTCATGAGGCACGGGCCAGGGCACCAACATTTGGGAGGGCACCAATTCTGTAGGTAAAACTTATGTTGCACTCATTGTATATCGTACTTTTGCTTTTTTGAAAGTTCATGAAAACATTTTATATTATAATGGATAATTATTGTATGCTATATCACTTCTATTGCAATAAAAGGTACTGTCAAATTTAGCACGTGGCTGTGTTAGTATCAAAATATCTTCACTATGGAATTTACAAACGGGGAAGGGGGGGGGGCACCAAATAAATTTTGTGAACATTGTCTTCAAAATTCATAGTCGTGTCACCCCGGATCTGTCTTTTGCACAAGACTACACATATTGCACATTCTAAGCCTGGAATCATATTCTCAAAATCTATATGCTAATCTAGTAGCTCTCCTTTGGCCGTGGTGGCATTATCAATAAGGAATTGAACTCGTAATCAGAGGGTCCCGGGTCCGATCCAAGCGAGATCAAAGATGCACCGTCTACATTCATGGTGACTGGGGGATGTTAAATATGCTTGTAGTCACAAAGTCCTCCAAGTGAAACAATACCTCTGGGGGTGCTGGACCAGAGATTTCTCGGTTTCTAGTTCGGATCAAAAATCAGAGCTGTCTTCAGGGTCCCATCCAACCGGTTAAACCACAAACAATGGTAGGTACGGGGGATCCTGGAGTGTGGAGTAGTTCTCCTTCGGATACTTTCCAATAAGTTAACTACTTATATATCCTTCTTAAGATAAGGAGACCAAAGCTGAACAGCACACTCCAAATAAGCTTTACTAAACTTCTGTAAAAAGTTAGAAGAATTTCCTTATAAACAGGGTTAGAAAACATCATGATATTTTCGAAAATATCCGATATTTTGATATATATACGATATTTTCAATCAATCCAAACTAAAGTCCTCGACAAAGTAAATACATCCCCAAATCTCTCTTTATTTTCTAATATTATTACAATATGTAGACTTAAAACTCAGGTTTATTTCCTTATTTATATCTAATATTTCATTTTACATTTTTATTGATTTTAATGGAGTTTATTTAGCATTAGCTGTTGTACTCATTTTTCTTCTGTTAGCTACCTTTACACAGTTATATGATTTAGAAATAAAAAATATGCATTAGTCAGTGCATAGTTATTAAACATTTTCTTAACTAACATTTAATATTTAACTAGGCACTTTCAATATGAATTAAATTTGCTACATTACTAATAATTTTATGAATATAAAATAATTATATTACTTTGTTACATTAATGAAGTATTAATACAACATAAAGATATAGTACATAACTTTTTGATTATTTTTAATAATAAATGAACAATATTACTATGATTAATATAATTTTTATGAATACTGTAATTGAAAAAATAAATATCAAAAATATCAAAATATGATATTTGGAATATAAATATTGGATATATATCGTGATACATATCATAATATATATCGCCGAACCCTGCTTAGGAATATGTGAAATCGACCTCTTGATAAAACATAACATCCTATTGGCTTTGGTACTTGCTATACTGCACTGCTGAACTTTAAGTCCTGACAAATTGATAAACATCCAACTCAACAACTGTTTCCTCTTCTGTAATGATGGATCCCTGTAAATGATAACTTGAATTCTTATTTCCATGCCCTTGATGAAGAACTTGCCTTTTTCTAACATTGAACAATATATTCCACTTAACTACCCACTTGGAAATCGGATCTAAATCCTCTTGAAGCTTTTTCACTTGCTGTTCACTGTCAACAATGGCCATGACTTTAACAACACCTGCTAAATGAATCTTACAAGGTTTAAACAAATGACGACCAGGATGCTCAAACAAATAGGCAGAAAATACTTTGCAATCACACAAGATGTCAGTAACAATTTCTTCATGATAAAAGCAACCCCAGGTTGGATCATTACTGACACCCATCATAGCAAGGTGGGTGTCTAAGGGGGTGTTCTAGTCTAGGCTTAAGGGGGGTAAATTCAAAAAAATAGATTGTTTTCCCCTTCATATTCTCAAAGTTTAGACCTAAAAGAATAAGTTTCTAAGAGGATTGATGGAAATTCAACTTATTTTTGGAGTTAGTTAATTTTGTTAAAATAAACTCTTTTGAGAGACCGTTTTTCTCGAAACTAGTTTTTCCATATAGTTGACAAGATATCTCAAATTCTGATGGACTGATTTACTTGAAATTTGGTAGACTTTCTTAGTACTATCAAAATTGTCTCCACGTAGGGGTTTTTGTAATTTTTATTTTTTTATTATTTTTAAAAAAATACTAAAGTTTAAAATAAGAAGCCATGAAATGAATTTTTTTTTTCTTCAAAAAGATGCCATTTTGTGATTTTTTTTTTAATTTGGCTATATCCAGACAATTCTACATGCTTGTTTAATAAGAATTTACTTTACCCACTTTTCCAGCCTCCACCAACTTCAATTTTGAATATTTTTTCAACTATTATGCATTTTTATACTTTTGAAGTATCAATAAAAAAAACTGATAAAAATGTATAGTGAAAATCAAGCCTCTAAATTAGAATACTCCCTTAATGCTGCAATGATTATAGTTTCTGTAGCCGGGATTCAAACAAAACTTTCAAATTAGATTCGGCTGAAAAAAGAAAAAGTTATGTGAATCAAAGGATTTAGTTGAAAAAGTTTTTACTTGGTTAACTGGTGTCTTTTACTTATAAACAGCACTAAGTCACACTATGCTTGTTAATATTATTTAACTTTTAAAGCTGCAAATGGCAGAATTTGAAGCACTTCAAATAGTGGGTGAAGAATTTTTAAAGGCACAAAAGATTGTAAAACAAATATGAATTTAGTTAGATTTACATTTTTTTATGACTCAAAAATTTTGAGGAGATTATAAATTATGAAAACATTACCTTTTCTTTTCTGCTTTCGATGACTTTGATGGAGAACGAGAATGTCTGGAACTAGATCGAGATCGTTTCCTTGATTTGCGGGATTTAGACGAAGACCGCCTTCCACTTCTCTCTCGAGATGCAGAACGAGATCGAGATTTTCTATTCTCAGTTTTATTTTTTGAATTTGAGGAATGATTCTTTCTACTAGAATAGGACCTTGAGTTGGAAGAAGAATGTTTTTTACTGCTGCTCTTTTTTTCCTTGGAATCTCTGCGGGATCTTGAAGAAGATCGGCGGGATCTGGAGGTAGATCTCCTTCTTTGACTGCGGCTTCTGTCTCTTGACCTTGATTTCTTTTTTCTACTTTTTGAATCAGAACGGGATTTTCTGGATACAGACGTGGATCCTTTTCTGCGCTCTTTACATTCTTTTGTTCCAGACTGCAAGTCCCCAATCTTACTTCTGTCTTTTTCTTTTGTTTCAGACTGAGATTTTTCAATCTTACATTTGTTTTTTCTTTTTATTTCAGACTGAGAGTCCCTAATCATACCACTATCTTTTTCTTTTGTTTCAGACTGAGAGTGCCCAATTTTGCATCCTTCTTTTTCTATTGTTTCAGACAGAGAGTTCTCTATCTTAGTTTCGTCTTTTTCTTTTGCTCCAGATTGAGGGTCTCTAATTTTACTTTCATCTCCTTCTTCTGTTTTAAATTGAGAATCCTCAATTTTATAGCTGTCTTCTTCTTTTGTTTCAAACTGAGATTTCTCTATCTTTGTCCCGTCTCCTTCGTTTGTTTCCGATTGAGAATCTCCAATTTTACTTACATCTTTTTCTTTCGCTACAAATTGAGGGTCCTCAATTTTACAGCTGTCGTCTTCTTTTGTTTCAAACTGAGATTTCTTGATCTTTGTCCTGTCTTCTTCTTTTGTTTCAGATTGAGAGCCTCCAATTTTACTTACATCTTTTTCTTTTGTTACAAATTGAGGGTCCTCAATTTTACAGCTGTCTTCTTCTTTTGTTTCAAACTGAGATTTCTTGATCTTTGTCCTGTCTCTTTCTTTTGTTTCAGATTGATAGTCTCGAATTTTACTTACATCTTTTTCTTTTGCTACAAATTGAGGGTTCACAACTTTACTTTCATCCATTTCCTTTGTTTCAGAATTTTGAACTGTTTGAGAATCTACAATTTTACTTTTATTTTTTTCTTCCGTTTCTGAATTACCTTTCCCATCAATAGTGCTGTTGGTTTCTAGCGTAAAATTTGAATGAGTAGATTCAGGTTCCTTTACTGATTTAGTATCTGAAGATTTTTCTGAGTTTGTAGGCTTATCACCAACTGGTGACTTTTTGGATTTAGACAGTGGACTAGTGCTTCTAGATTTCGATTTCGTTCTTCTATGAAATTTCTCTACCGACTTTGAACGTTTCCTGGATCTAGACCGTGGACTAGTGCTTCTAGATTTTGATTTCGTTCTTCTATGAGATTTCTCTACCGACTTTGATCGTTTCCTGGATCTAGACCGTGGACTAATGCTTCTAGATTTTGATTTCTTACTTTTACGATATTTCTCTACCGATTTTGATCGTTTCCTGGATCTAGACAGTGGACTAATGCTTCTAGATTTTGATTTCTTACTTTTATGATATTTCTCTACCGACTTTGATCGTTTCCTGGATCTAGAGCGTGACTGCTTTGATCTGGAGCGAAATCGCTTCCTGAACTTAGAACTTTTTGAAGAGGAATTATCCGATCTTGAGCGACGATCCCTTCGAGATTTGCGTTCCCTGGAGCGTGAACGAGAACCATAAGATCTTGAATGAGATTGCCTTCTACTTCTTTTAGACCTTGATCCTGAACGTTTTCTTGATCTTGATTTAGATCTTCTATTGGAGGAACTTCTTTTTCTGCGACTGGCTCTCAAAGATGCAGAGCGTCGTGACCTGCTCCTGGAACGAGATCTTGTGGAGCGTTTCCTTTTTGATCTGTTTCTTTCAGATGAGGAATGCTTCTCCTTTCTGTCTTGTGATCTAGATCTAGAATGTATTCTTTCGGCTTTAGAAGAGCGACCACCTCTGGACCTTGACCTAGACCTTGAGCTTCTTGAATTAGGAGATCTGTACTGACGTTTTTTGCTTCCAGGGTCTTTTTTACCTGAAACTGACAGTTATAATTTAAAAACATGTGAAAGTATTTCACACAAGGCAAAGAACTTCAGATTAGTCCATGGCAGCAGCACAGCAAGGGAGGGTCAAGCGCCAGCCCTCACCCAAGAGCTTTTGGCTTTAATTTACATTGTCAATCCTAATGCAGTAGTTTATATACATATGGGAACTGTTAAGACCAATCCTCTCCCCCTTCCCAGAAGGTAAATTAGGGCTAATCTAGGGTGATTCATGTTCTTTTTACTCCTTTTTTTTCTTGTACGCTAATAAGCACAAGTAAGACAGATCAAGGGCAAATGGGAGCAATTGCCCTTCAAACTCTGGCTCATCATTTAGCAGAGGTCAAAGATCCTCTAGTTTTAGGAACTTAATGAATTTACTTATAAGTGGGCGCTTTTTTGGTATAAATGACATTGAGTATGCTCAGTGGTGCACACAGGAATTTTTCAAAAGGGTGGTCCAGAATCGAAAGTCCTCCATTTGCATATCATACTTCAACATGCATCCAAACATGTTCTTTTGATTTCATACATTGTAGGGAACAAAAAATTGGATATTAATTAATAATACTTAATAAAACTAATTAATTATTAACAAACACTTAATTAAAATACCAGAAAACACAAGAGTGAATGTATTTACTTTTCTTAAATATATATATATAAACAGTGAAGCAAAAGCCGTAATGAAAGTATTGAAACTCACAGAAAGCTTCCACTCAAAAACATAAAAATGCAATACAGTTGGTTTTCCAGAAACTATGCAGTGCTCAGTAAATGTTCACATTTAATTTTATAACTATTAACTTTTATTTGATCCGATTATCGTATAAATTAGAAATTGGATTTTGAACACGAAAATTAGCTTTAATTTTAATGTTTTAGGAGATTTTAGCGATAAACTAAGATAATTTCTGCATATCAATTTTTTTTCCGGCAATTTGTCACTTCAATACATGGAGGTGAATTGCTGCAAAAAACATAAATCAATAAAAATGATTTTAAAATTTATTGTGAAAGTGAAAATTTTACATAGCAATGATTATTTCTTTCAAAAGTAATATCTTCTGTATATTTTGTTTCTTGAATTCACTTTATTTTGAGTCATTTAATCAACTGTTAACTTTTATTATTCACAAGAAACTGAATTTTGCTTTTAAATAAGCATTCCCAAAGTCCATAAAATGCGGGCACCAAGATCGCTCAAGAATACCTCAGCAACTAGGTTCCTTAAAAATCCATTAAATATAATTTTGAATCTACCATATGTTCACTTCTTTTTAACTTCAAATTTACAAGCAAATTGATGTACTTATACAAAAAGTAATATTTACACTTACAATTATAAACATCTTTTGAACAATATACTATCAACATCTTTTTTTTACTTTAATTTTTTCTTTATTTTACGGAGGGAAAAAAAAAACTTGTATTTGCGGATCGTTAAAAGCATATCAATTTCTTTTAGACCAGTGATGTTCTTTTCCTCCAATTTTTTTTTTTTTTTTTTTGCATAAATAGACTTAGGACTCTGGTAGTGTTACAAAGAATAATTAAATGTTAAGAGAATAAGGTAAGTAATTATAGTACTAATCATTCATAAGATATTAACATTGCTGAAAACTTATAGAAAACTACGATAATCAAATCACAAAACTCGCGTAAAACGAGCTGATGTATGCATCATATGACTTCCTTTTACTTCAATTTCAAGATAATAGTGCCTCGGAGTGAGCAAAGAAACACTTTAAATATTTTCACCCCAAGTTTGTTGCGAACCGAAGCAATGAAAACATTTTATACAGATAAATTTTCCCGATGTTTGCAGTTTTAATGTGATTCAATGGTTAACTCTCTAAATATGGCCAAATTGAAACCAGATTTTAAAAAAAAAACGCCAAGTTGGCAACAAAACTTGCCGACCAAAAGCTTGGCGATATATTGCCAAGTATTTGCCAAATTATAGCACCACTTGAGTTTACACTGAAATTAACAATGATTTTACCTGAAAAAGGTGCAAAAGACCTTTTTTGGAACATCCAAATGCAGCCAAAAGAGAAGGTGCTCAACTAGACCACACTCAGAGTCTATGTACCAAATTTCAACTTTCTAGGACATACCGTTCTTGAGTTATGAGAGATACATATGCACATACACACACATACATACATCACAAGAAAACTCGTTGTAATTAACTCGGGGATCGTCGAAATGGATTCTTCAGGTGTCTATACGTTCTTAGACATGTATCCACGTGTGGTCGAGTTGAAAAAAGAAATCAATATTCATTCAGGGGCGAGCAAAATGGAAATTAAGGCAGACTTTTGAGTGAAATTTTTTTCGCGAATACAATACTTCCTTTTTTTGTAAAAGGAAGTAAAAAAGGTAAAAGATGTCGTATAGGAAATTATTATTATTTTGATAGTGTTTTCTTTCTTTGAATAATGAAAACAACTTAACATGACGGAGCAAAAATCACTGAAGACCAGTCACATTTTTTCGCTTATCAGTGCCAGTCCGCCGGACCACCAGTTGAGATTCGCTGTTCTAACCTGTAAAGAATCAAATTTCACTAAAACTAAAAAGTTTTTATTTTTTGAGACTCCGGATGAAATTAATGTATTTTTCAAATATTTCATGGCAGTGATTTTGCTGCTTTAGTATTAAATTTATTTTAATTAACTTGGGGAGATGGTTAAAATGAATATTCCAGTTCTCCATATATTTGTTCTTAGGTAGGATTTGCATGCGTAGATAAGCCAAAAGAACAGCAGTTAGACACTCATTTTACGTGGGTTTATTTTACAAAATTGATTAAACACACGATAAGCTTTGATGTCTTGATTTTGTTTCACACAGATGAGCCGAGCCTGATTGCTGAATAGGCAAATTAGGCCATGACCTATGGCTCCCACTTTTTAGGGACCCAAAAGAAAAACTTAATTTGTTTTAGCCAATGGTTAAAATTATAAGGTTAGACTACAGTCGGACCCTGAAAAAGTATTTGACACAAAAAGAAAATTAAAAGGAATCTGAATACAATATTAAGTTCATAACAATATTTAGGACGTTTTTAAGATCATGGTAGAATGGAGAGAAAAAATAGATATTTGTTAAGATAATTCCTTTAGACTTTGAGTATTCATCAACTTTCCTGTCATTTTGCTCTTTTGTCATCTAATGGTTTGGAATTGATGACCGTGTTTTCGAAACTTTTGGAACAAATGGAAAAGTTTGGAAAGACCGAACTGTTAATAGTCATTACCTTCAGATACAGACTGGGACGGGATTACAGGTACAGGTTTTTCTGCTAGTTCTGATGATGAACATGTGGCAGATAGTTCTTGCATATTTGATTTTTTCCCTCTATCTTCAGCAGATTTACAATGGCTGCTCTGAGTTCCAGCAACATCAAAATTTATGGTGAGCTGCAACTCTTTCTCTCTGGTGCCATTTGAAAAGCACAAATCTTTACTTGGAACTGCTGATTTATCTGGTAAAACACCGGGCACATCAGCAGCTTTGCTGTCATTTTTACTGGGCAAATTAATCAAGGAAAAATCAAGACTACTCCCAGGTTTGGGGTTTTTTTCTGGACAGATCAGAAAGCTAGGCTCAGATGAAGAAGTTATACTTTCTGATTTAGTATCAGTAACAGTCTTATTAGAACTTCCTGAAAGCAAAAGTTCTAGAGAAGGCCCATACTTTTCATCACTTTTACCTGACAAACATAATGGAATACTACTGAAATCTGTAACTAAGTTATCTTCATTTTGCAATTGCTGGCCAGTGGACAATGGTGCAACATAAGATATGCCTCTTGCTTCCACCTTTTTTATTTTCTTCAGTCTCAAAATATCTTTTTCTTCAGAATCAGATTGAGAACCAATTCTTTTCTGAAAAAATAAGTAAATAAAAATTAAGATAAATTAAACAATTAAGATCAGTAGCAGTTCATTCATATGTGCATAGCATGTGACCTGCCAAAGAAAACAAGGAAATAAGTTTATATGAATTGAAACAAGATATAATTAAATAGGCAGTGTTCGTGTTTAACTATCCGCAACCTGGGTCCCAGGGACCCATTAAGAAAATAGATTTTGGTCCTTTGGTGGAAAAAATGAGTCCCTTAAGTTTTAAACAGAAAATCTTAGCATAAATGAATAATGTAAAAATATTTATACTTGGGGGAAAAAAAGGCATGAAATAAAATGAATGGGTAATTTTGCCGTAATTTTTTGTGATTATCATTGTAAAATTATTTTCAAATAATACACTTGCAAGACAGTTATGTGAGAAACTATTTGGTGAGTTGCAATGAGATTAACTCAAAATTCACTTTAAAAATGGATTTTACCATAAAATAAAAAACAAGTGCCTCTGATTGATCAAGCAAAAAGCACTCCCTTAACCTTTGTTTTCCTGGAAATTTTTCTTAGTGAAAAAAGCGAACACCCCCCCCCCCCCCATTTATAATTGGCTATTACATAATAATAAAAATAATCACAAGCAAATGAAACTAACACAAAAATTGCGATCGCAAAAACAAAACATTTTCTCATATGAGTGTGAAAATTCCTCATTTGCAATCTTAAATCAGTACATTTGACTTTATTTTGACTTGTTCAAAATATCTGTTTTGGCTTTTGTGCTATTTTTAAAATCGCCTAATACTCAACTTTTGCATGTCCAAATAAAAATAGTCCATCTGAAAGATATGAATTACTAGAAAAAGAAAAAGGTTAAAGTGCATTTGTATAAAATTCAAGTATTCATAAACAATTTAACAAGAAAAATGTGAAGTTCAGAACTTTGTGTTTAGTGCAATCGGGAAAATGTTCGCCATTTTTTTTTCTCCCCTCCTTTTATTGGGGATGCAAAATCATGATTTTCAAAAGTAATTCTGGTTACATGAATGCAAAATAGCTATACTTTTTCTGTATAGTTGTCTTGTATTAATTCTGAAGATTGCATTGAAACCACTCTTACTTTTAGACTTCATCGCTGTTTTCAGGAATTTCCTCCAGACAAAAGTTGAGAGTTTCTTCTTAGAATACAGTACAATGGGCTATTTATGAACTTGCTCCCTGAGCTCTGCCCAGGAAGTCACTGTAAACTCCAGTCTTATCACTAAAATTCTATACACTGGTCAACTATAGGGGTGTGTTTGAACAGCTGATAAAGAGGTAGGGTCATTTTAATCCTCTTCTGTTGATTTTCCTGGTCTTTGAAGCTTAATAGCATTTACTACATAGATCTTTAGCATTTTCTCCAAATTTTTTTTCGGGTTCTTATCTTTTGGGTTTTCTTGGTCCCTAGGATTTGATTTTTCGCAGAAGTTGCACCCCTTTCCCCTCGAATTTGCGTAAAAAAATGGCAATAGCGCGCAAACATAAACCTTGACTAGGTATGATTTCATTTTCATGAAAAGTCACCCCCCTTAGGAAAAAAAAAGATGCTAGACAAAGGTAAAATATTACAGGTCACAAAAAAAAAAGTATTTCATCAATTCCATGTGCAAGTGAAGAAATTGAAGAACGGGCAAGAAAAGAATACTTGAAAAGTAACTTATAATAGAATAAGTGGCTATGAGGGGCTATGGAGAAGCGACAGGGAAAAGGCATCACTGGATATTATAGACATTTTAGGGTTACAGTGCTGCCAGAAATTACGAAAGATTTCCAAGAAACCATTGCTTTGCTCATACTAAGAGAGAGAAACAACACCAATTTGCTATTAAGTTGGGTAAAAGTAATATTTATTACTAAATATCTTGATGATTTAATACTCTGCATATGTTTCCAGTGATTTAAATTTATATTTAAGTCATCTTTATGTATCATAAGAGGCTTCATACTCTATAGGGATGAAAAATTTCCATGAAATTTTTATGCCTTTATAAAAATTTCATGACCTTGCTAGATGAACTTTACTTTCTCTTGTTTACGTGAGGCACGTGTTTGAAAACTAATTGACAAAAAAGTACCATTCAACGTCGTACTTGCCAACTTTTAGAGATGGGCACCAGCAAAATTTTCACACAGCGAAGCACTTACTAGAGATTTAAAAAAAATTATCAGTGTATGCTACATCAACAAAACTATTCTTCATTATATAAATTTAAATAAAGTAACTACCGTATTTTCCTGTGTATAATCCGCGGATTATCTGCTAAAAAAGACAAAGTTTATGATTCGCGGATTATAAGCAGCCACGGATTATCTGTGATTTTTTTTATCCCCTTAACACCAACGCATTGAACCTAAATATTTTTACAGTAGGATTCACCGATCGATCGAGAACGTACGCCGACTGAATGTTTATTTTACGAAGTATGCATGTTCTTCTTCACTGCCTGCCTGTATGTTGGTTATTTTACGTTGCTTGAATGTTCCACTTGGCAATTCAGGTCATGTAACATAAGCAAGATTACAGTGAAATAGGTAGCCATTTACACAAGATTAAACCGTTTACTCCTTTGTCTTGACTCTTTGTTTTTCAAGTAATTAGCGTACTATAATCAAGATTTCAAGAAGAAGTCATTATATTTTAGCTTATATTTCAGATTAATTTTGATTATTCCTTCAAAGTAATTACTTTTTCTCGTTTTAAGTAGGACTCGACCGATGCATCGGCCTGGCCGATGCATCGGCGCCGATGGTTCAACAATTTAGCCATCGGCATCGGCGGCCGATGCTAACTTGCAGGAAACATCGGCCCATCGGCCTTAAAAACATCGAAAAGCCGATGGAATTGGCCGATGTTTTCGAAAAAAAAGACCTTTTGCTGTTTTACTTTTTAATGCAAAGTAAACGGAGTTATTGTTTTCATATAAAATTGTTTACTTAAACTTCAGTATGAATTTCTATTTTAGTCACCCCTGAAAGAGTTTTTAATATTGCATTCAGGTACCAAACAAGTTAATTATTGTGTTGTTTATTGAGGCTGGATGTACATATGTATCTTTCATAAGTCATAGCTCAAAAATAGTAAGCTGTAAAAGGTTAAAATTTCGCATGTGGGGTGTGCGTACGTTCCAGTTGTGCACTTCCCTTTTTGTTTTCGATCGGATGTTCTAAAAACCTATATACTATTTTGTTTTTTTTTTTTTTTGTGGCTATGAATTACTTATTTAAATACAAAACTAATATAGCGTCTCAGATTGACGATCATTTGGTGATACATTCTATAACAAAAAAATCGACGTACCAAGAAGGAGTGATCCGATTGAGACGAAAATTGGTGGATAGGAAGACAATGCACAGAATAGTAAATGATTAAATTGTTAGCACAATTGAATAATTTATGTCAGAGTTACAGTAACAAGTTCAATAAGGTATTGACCCGCCTCTAGCCTAGGTACAAGCTGAAGCACGACGTGGGAAACACCGATGAAGCTCCCGGAGGTTGTCCTACGGTATTTCCGGCTAAATTCGCTCCAATTGCCAGACCAGGTTAACAATATTCCATCCCATCATATCCCAGACATGCTCGATGGGAGAGAGATCTGAGAATCTGGCAGGCCACGGAAGAGTTTGACAAGCTTGCAGACAGTTCATAGCAACATGTGCCGTAAGGTTATCGGGCATTGTCCTGCTGAAAACCAGCAGAGGGTACTGCAAAAGGAACGGCAGCAAAACAGGTCTTAGAATGTCGTTGACGTAAAACTGTGCAGTAAGTGTACCTCTAATTACGACCAAAAGGGTCCAGTTATCAAAGGAAATATCACCCCAGACCATAATGCCTTGTTGAGGGCCAGTGTGGAGTGCAAAAGTGAAACCAGGATCCCTCCTCTGCCCTGGGTGTCTCCAAACACGTCTTCAATGATCGTCATGACATAGTTGGAAGCGGGGTTCGTCGCTAAAGACACCAAATCCCCAGTCGGCACCATTCCAACCTAATCGAGCCATGCACCACTGTAATCCAGTGTTGCCAGATTGGGGGAAATTTCCCCATTTTGGGGAAATTTGGTACTCTCTGGGGAAATGGGTTTTGAAAGGGAAATTTCGGGGAAAATTTTTTTTCTTGGGGAAAACTTGGGGAAAAAAATTGTAATTTAATTTGCGTTTTGTATCAGACAGGTTGGTTTAGCTTTGCTCAACGTTATGGAATTCGCATTTCTTATTATGTGGAATATTATGCTACGGAATTTGCATTAATAGTTTTATGTGAGTTACTAGTTGATACATGAAACAGGCAAAAATAAGTGTGATGAAGAATGTTCTTGGATAAATATATATAAAAATCATAGATTAAATGCACATACAGAAGCAGAGTAGAGAAAAAATATTTGATTATTTCATATCTCTCGGCCAGCCGCTTGTATTTATGACTAGTGGCACCCGCAGGGCTTTGCCCGTAGTAGAACATTAAAAGGTATTTTGGTTTCCCTGTATATTTACAAATAATGCATGATGAATTTTTCGCCAATTGGCTTGCCCACGTTACGGTTCCACATTATGATAACTTGGTAATTTAGTCGTCCATCTTATGATAATTTTTCTCAGGAAAATTTACTTAAAATTAGAATAGAAAAAGAATAATATTGAATTTTCGAAAAATCGCTTAAATGTGTACACCCCATGCTACAAACTGATTCTTTGCCAAATTTCATGAAAATCAGTCGAACTGTCTAAGTGCTATGAGCGTCACTGAGATTCTGACAGAGAGAGAGAGAGATCCGGAGAGAGAGACTTTCAGCTTTATTATTAGTAAAGATAAAAAAAGGTAAAGACAAAAAAAAAAGCGAAAATGGGAAGAAAAAAGTTCAGGAATTTTATAAGAAAATTTGGCTATTTGGGGAAAAAAAATTTTTTCAAGAGACAAAAATATCAGAGGAAGTCGATTCATTTTGTGAAAATATTAGTGGAAAAATAATTTTTTAACTTGGGGAATTTTGATAAAAAACATCGCTTTTTGGGGAAAAGTTGGAAGGGAATTGGGGGAAATCTGGATTTAACCATTTGGCAACACTGCTGTAATCTGGCTCGGCAGTGTGTAGGCGTCAGTGACAGGTGGCGTAACGGTCGGTGCGAGCGTAGATTTCGTTGTCCCAACCGTCTGTAAATGGTCATGATGGACACTGGTGTTTGGGTTGAACGTCTGATGGTTCATAGAGCTGAAGAAAACGCTGTGACAGCTGATCGGACAATCACTCTGTCATCATGATCTGTTGTGACCCTAGGTCGACCGCTAACATCCTGACGCTGAATTCTGCCATTTTCCACCCATCCTTTCCAGCATCTTCGAATCGCCGCATCGCTTCGACTCAAATGACGAGCGATTCTCCGATTTGACCAACCGGCCTCTTTCAATCCAATGATGTGACCTAGTTTAAACTCTGACAGTCGACAGTTGCTCGTAATGAGCACGAACCATGCGACGAGGCATTTTTAAGTTGTTGAAAGGTAATCTGAATCGCAATCAAACCGAAAGTTTTAACAACTATTGAAGAATTGCTCTTTATATACATCTGGATGCGCAGTTTCGATGCGCTGGAGATCAAACTATCCATTCATTTGGCACCAAATTTTAATCATTTGCACATCTGGTCAAAACAATCATGCATACAAAATTTCAAATCAATCGGATAATTGATTTCTTGATGCTTCGAGTTTTTTTTTTTTTTTGTTAGAGTGTATATTGCCGAATTGGAGACCATGGAAACAAATATGAGATGGCGAAGCCGGTTTTTGTGTCATTTTGTTAGATTCCCGTTGAATTGATGGTAATTTTTAGAATACTCTTGCGTGCCCCACCTCCCCCTGCCTGTATTTCTTATATTAAACTCTAGTTGCATTTCCGAGTTGTTTAAAACTAACACCATTCATAAAATTAGAGATTTTTTTTTCAAACGTAATCTATTGTTTAGGAAGAATTTAGAGCATTAATGTAAGAAATTGATTAAAGACGTTTTGAATGTTTACATAATTCGGAAATCAAAGAGTCTTTTGAATTTTTTTCTTCGGAAGTGCTGAAGTCGACTCAGAAACTCTTCCGAGGCGTTGGTGGTAGCGGTTCTGTACTAAACAAATGAGGCCGAAGGGAATGAGGGAACGAAGTTTAATGTTGTGAGTTCCTCCAAAATCAGCAGGTGACCCCCGCCCCTTCCTCGTCGTTTCAAGCATTTCTTAAATATTTAGTGATTATTTATTTTGCTTAAGAAATGTCATTTTACGTATTTCTCATTATTGTTTCATCTTTATTTCATAATTAGCCATCTTTTTTGCATCATTTATAGCGATCGATTTTTTCTATTGTAAGTAACTATTTTCATGTATTTTTATAAAATCAATGAACGAGTTATTTTCGTTTTCATCATATATTTAATAATATGTTATAGAAAAGTTTCAAGGATTTTCTATTAAGCAATTATTTAAATTTCAGCAAATTCTTGTTAAATTGAAAAATTTAATTTCAACTTGTTTGTAGTACTTCATAAAAGATTTTGAACAATCAAATTGTTCAATATTATGTGTGCAAACATCAGATGAAGTAGTATATATATTCAGTTATTATTAACTTGGAGTAAATATCGAGTTTGTTTATTGTAGATGCGTTTTAAGAACCTCACTCTTTTCATGGCTATTTTTTTTCTGAAAAATTCATGTTACTGTTATAGCTTTTATGAAAAATGCAAATGTTTTAATTCATAATTTTTAAATAAGTATAAAAATATTCCTATTACGATTTAATATTTTAATTTATCTGTCACCTTTTTTGTTTAATTTCATGACTAAAAATATCTACGTGCAATCTTTCCACTTTAATTGCGTATCTTGTTGACGGTTTCATATTTTTACTCTTAAATTTTTTTGAATGATTAAACAACATAATTTAATGTTTTTTAACTATGTATAGTGTACATAATCCATACATTATTACAATATTGCTAAAATCTTAGTTATATGTTCAATTAAAAAAAAATCAGTTGGTTACTAAACAGTGTCTTTGTTTTTCTTCCTTTTCTTTTCTTTTCCTTTTTTTGGCTGTTGTTCTTTCTCTATCGTCATACAACAGTCAAAAAAGAGAAGCATAACTACATCCTATATAGATTGTACGTAGTACGCGATCCAAAATTTCGGGGACAAACTGCATGAAACTTTACCCAGAATAGTTCACATTACCGAAGCACATCCACCTTCAAAGGGTCACCTTGAGGGACTATGTACTTCTGCCAGTGTTTATATAACTTTAGGAAACACTCCTGGAAGCCTTTTTCGCAACCTACTATGATGCAGCTTTATCTTCTCCTGACGGAAGAAAGCGGCGTCCATGCAAATGTTTTTTTTTCTGGGAACAGGTAAGAGTCACACAGAGCTAAGTCCGACGAAACATTATGTTATTTGTTTGTCGTATCAGAGCATTGATCAATCAAACCGTGCATCCTCAATATGAAAGTCGCTTTCTTCCCAACGATGAAATTAAAGCAGCAGCGCAAGAGGCTTTACAGGAAGTTCCGAAAAATGGCTGCCAGGAGTGCTTCTAAAAGCTATACGAACGTTGACAGAAGTGCATAGTCGTTGAAGGTGACTATTTTGTAGATAGATGTGCTTCGGTAATGTGAACTACTCAGGGTAAGGTTTTATACTGTTTGTCCTCGAAGTTTTAGATCATACTACGTACGTATGAGTTTTCAACTTACTATTCATAACGTTTCTGCGTGACGCAAGTTTACGCGTATAAAGACATCACAAGAGAACTTGCGATAATTAACTGAGGAGGTGTTCAAAATTAATATTTTGGTCATCTATATGTTCTTTGGTACATATGCTTGTACAGATGCGCCAAAAAAACTTGTGAAGTTTAAATTTGGTGATCGTAAAATAGAAATTACGTCGAAATTTGATATTTTTTTGATTAGAAGTCCTTATTCGTAGAAAGGAAGTAAAGTGAAATGAATAAATGATCCTTTAAATCCCTGGCAATCTTATCGCTTTATTTCCGTTAGATTTTTTTTTTTTTGCCATCGGCCAACAGCATCGGCCATCGGCCATCGGCAATCGGCCATTTGGAGGAAAACCATCGGCAATCGGCCATCGGCCAACTTTGAACAATCGGCCAACAATCGGCATCGGCCCATCGGCCAAAAAATGCCATCGGTCGAGCTCTAGTTTTTAGTTTAGTTGCTCAAATGGTATGTTAAATTCAAACTTTATCTTTTTACATCGTATTATCCGCGGATTATACGCTGCCGCAGATTATACGAAACTTTTTTTTCTTCAGGTCGATTTTAGGACCTGCGGATTATAGGCCGAGACAAACAGTCATTCATGAGACAAACAGTCTCAAGTGGAAAAAAAAAATCTACGAATGTTACGAAAAAAAATTTGATATATAGAGATTTTTCGATATATAGAAACAATTTTTCTGTAATGAACATAGAAATTTGCTGTGTTTCGATATATGGAAAATTTTGATATGTGGAAGTTCGATATATGGAGGTTTGCAGGGGTCTGTCCAGAATTTTTCACAGGGTCCGTTTTTTGTGAAAAATGAAATAATTTTGTGAAAAATGAATTAATTTTGTGAAAAATCAAATAATTTTGCAAAAAAAAAAATAAATAAATAAATAAAAAAATTGTTAAACCAAAATTTTAGAATTTAGAGATTGTACAAACTGCATCATTTAAACTTAAAGTTGAGTGTTTTCCTCTTCTACATCGAGAATATCATTGTGGAGTGTTTTTCTAGTTATTGGCGGGGGAAGGGGGGGGCACATCGCTCTCTCAAGTATCAATATTTATCTACCATTCTGCATTATGTTAAATTGTACTGGAAATATTTCTGAACAGTATTTAAAATAATAACATGATAAAACAAACAAAATTATATAAAAACAAACTTATTTTCAGTCAGCTTAATTTCTTTCCAAGAAACTAACAGGCATAATATTTATTTGGCAGTAGCAATTATTTATCGCTTGCAGGAGCATTGCAAGAGTGCAGATTTTTTTTTTTTTTTTTGCAGAACTAGCAGATTTTGTATAAGTTGATCCCTCTAATTTGACTTCAGATTTGCTCTTTCAATAAACATGACATCAATGAAAATATTTCTGGAAGCATGAATTGTTTTGCTGACGATGTAAAAGTTATGGGGATTGTCGAAAATGAAGAACAAGTAAAACAGCTGCAAGAGGATTTAGATCATATTACTAAGTGGGCAGATAAATGGGGTATGGCAGTTAATGTAGGGAAATGTCAAGTGCTACACTTAGGTCATGGAAATAAGCGTATGAGATATCGTTTACAGGGTTCAGTCATAAATCAGGCAGAAAATGTTATGGATCTGGGTGTCTTTATAAATCAGGACTTCAAGTTTAGTCAACAGTGCAGTATTGCTAGTAACAAAGCCAACAAAATGCTTGGGTTCATCAATAGATCTATTTCAAACAAATCTAAGAAAGTTCTTCTGCCTTTATATAGGAGTTTAGTAAGACCTCATTTGGAGTATGCTGTTCAGTTTTGGTCGCCTTATCTGAAGAAAGATATTTTTGTATTGGAAAGGGTTCAAAGAAGGGTAACTAAATTAGTAAGGGGACTCTCAGATTTAGATTATGATACCAGACTTAATAGGCTTAACATGTACAGCCTGGAGCAAAGGAGAGTCAGAGGGGACATGATTCAGTTATTTAAATTTATCAAAATGAAAGATGTAAATGGATTAAATTTTTGCGGGAAAAGCAGAACAAGGGGTCATTGTTTTAAGCTATTTAAATCTCAGGCTAACTTGGAAATCAGGAAAAACTACTACTTTAGCAGGGTCGTGGGCACTTGGAATAGCTTACCGGAAGAGGCGGTAATGAGCAAGGGAGTGGATAGCTTTAAGAGGGCCATTGATCTTCATTGGGGACTAATTAATTGACTAGGACCAGCCTAGCTGGGCCCAGAGCCTGTTGCTTGTCGTCACATTTGTATTTCGTGAAAGATCCGATCTTGTTTATCAGTATTTTGTGAAAGGTCCGTTTTGTTTGATCGGGATTTTGTGAAAGGTCCGTTTTGGTTGATCGGATTTTTGTGAAGGGTCTGTTAACGGACCCAAATATCCTCTGGCCAGACCCCTGGTTTGACAGTATATACAGTAATTTTTAAACATATTGTGGATATAAAACTCACATGTTTGCTATCTGAATCATCACTGGAGTAATTCTTCGACTTCTTGGACTTCTTTTTCTTACTCTTGTGTTTAGACTTCTTTCTTCTTCTGTCTTCTCCTGAGTCATGCCGACTGCGGCTGCTTGGCATCTCAATCTTCTTTATGAAAAAATCAGCTAAAATGTCATGAATATTAAGCTCTTCATTTTCAGTATCTTTGGTGAGCGATGACATTTAACTAACAGAGAAATGAATTTCCATCAACTAACATCAGCATAAAATGTGTCATACATGAGAGCTCCTAAAATAAAACAAATTACATAGTAGTTTTAAATAGTATGGAGTATGGACGGAACTTTTAAAAGAGGATCCAAAAATAAAAAAGTAACAAATGAACCAGGAGTAGCAAAATTATTAACCTGTTGCGAGAAAGATATACTAGATGCAAAAAAAGAAACGCGCTATTTGGCGACGTCAATCACATGATTGAAATGAACAAGGGGAGATTGTTGTGGAGTGGACAACGAATGTGAATAATATTAATTTACATAAACTATATCGCCGATTAAGGCTGGGTAATATACCGATATATAACTATTACCACGGTCTCTATCCGTCCAATATATCGGTTGAAACAGAAATACGGGGCATAATTACGGAGAAATTGAAATACTGACTCAAAATTTTTTTTATAGTTCTGTATGATGGATGAGGCCTTAAAATTTCAAGAAATTAACTGCATTCTTCAATCAGTTATTTTATTTTTAATTATAGTACAAGGGAAAATTAACAACAGGGCCGCTGAAGGTCAAAGTGGTCCCATTGACAGACTGGTCTCCGGATCCCATTCCCCTAAAAAGTTTTCAAGAGCGGGGCCCTTCTAAGGACCACGCTCCTAGTTTCTGTCAAGGCTGATATGGCCTCTCATGGGGCCTGAAAAGTGAATGCGTGTAGGTTAAAAAGCATCTTAATGCAACAATTAAAAATTAACCAATGGAGGTATCAACACGGTTCATAATTCTAATTAAACGTAAACTTTTGATATTACGCTGAATAAAAGGTTTGCGAAATATACTGAACAGAAATGTTTGTATTAAAAAAGAAATGAAAAATGAAAAAAAAAAACCTAATGAGATTAAATTAAAAAAACGCCGCCAGCTCAATCATTTCCACCCGAGCTGTCGTATCAAGAAGAGCGCAACTCATATCATAACTGAATGAAAATAGTAGCTTTATCTTTGATATTTTTAATTCTGATCTTAACACGGTAATCCAATTTTAAAGCGTTATCTTCCCCAACCGTGAATCTGAACTCTTCTTTCCAGACATTACTGTTAATGCGCTGACATAGTGTTTTTTGTGAAAGTTGTACGCATTAACGACAGGGTTGGCAAAAACCCGGGTTTTTTAAAAAAAGCCCATGGACCCAGGGTTTTTTTAAATAAAACCCAAAAAAAACCAACTAAAGCTGGGTTTTTCAAAAGAAATGTGGGTTTTTTTGTCTTTTTTTAGGGGAAAGGTGGCGTACTCGTAGCATATTGCAGCATAAGTATATGGACAAAGCACAAAAATTGTCTTGATAAAAAAAGCTGGAAAATTCAGCGTTTTCTGAAGAAAGGTATAAAAGACGACAAAATTCAAGAATGGTGAAGTTTCAGATTTTTTTAGTTTCCATGATTACTAACAGTTAAGGCAAAGTTACTTCTTGAGTGATAAAACCTATTGTTTATTTGTTCGTTTTTAATTTCAACATTTTTTTTTGTATTTTACTTTATTGTATTTCATTTTGTTATGCAAAACTACTGTAGAACCTCAAGTAGTTAAAATCCCTTTTTACTGAATTTCAGCTTAAACAAGATATTTCTTTGAATTTTATGTTGCCTGTTTTTCTATTTCTGTGTACGGAGTAAGAAATATTAAACTTTTTCATAAGATAATGAAAATACTGTACATGCTATTCCGTTTTCTGTCCGACCATTTGTAAAACCTGTTAATTTCTAAAAAAATATACCTTGTTTATTCGAGTTTTGTGACGTGTTGGTTTGCAGAAAATAATTCACATAAGAACCTTTTAGCTAAAGTAGTATCCTTTGTACAATCTCCAAATATTGAGAAAATCTGACGTGACAGGACTTAGTCAAGATAATTTGAGTACCTTATTGACCAGTTGAAGGAAAAAAGTTAAATATATTTATTTAAAATCTTTGAAGCATTTTTTAATGCCCTTAAGAGTTAAGAAATACTATTAAAGTTCAAAATTCATTTTTTATGTCTATTGCCTATTGTGAAGAAGAAATAAAAAAGAAGTTTAAATTGTAAAAGTATTTAAATTAATTGTTTTTTAAAAAAAAGTTCTCAGAAAATTTTAAAAAACCCAAAAGTGGGCTAAATAATGGGTTTTTTTCATAAAAACCCATTGGGTCCAACCCAATTGGGTCCAATCCGGCCAACCCTGATTAACGAAGATGGAACTCAGTTCTACAGGGTTCGTACTCAATTTCAGAAATAAAATGAAGGAGTTTTGGAGGAGTTTTGAAGGAGTAAAATGCGGTTTTGAAGGAATACTAATGTGATATCCTTTAATGATGTCGCACTTTTTTCTCAACATGTTTGATCCTTTCCCTTTTGTTACTAAATGTCAAACTTCACCTTATTACTCCTCTTGTCATACGTCATATTATAATAACCGTGTGATTTCATTTTTTGCCAACTTCTCTCTTCCCCTTGTCACAATTTCATGAACTCGTCTCCCCTCAAGGCATGACATCACTTGTGGATGACCCTTTGTACAATAACTGCGATTTACTAAACAATTGTTTTTTTAACACTATCACTTAATATAGTACATCTACCTATTCATATTTAAATATTAAAATAATATTTAGACAAACTAACTTTTGCTGCTGAGAGTTTGGGAGGGAAAAGCAATAATCATAAAACTTGAAAAAATAGCCAAACACCATATAAGCACGTTTTACAACACTTATGAAATGTCTTAGTCATCTAATAATATTCTCACCTTCAACTTTTAAGACTTCTATGATCAATTTGTAAATCACATCTTTTGAAAACAATATACGCAATTACTACATGAAAATCGTCCATATACCTTTGCCTTGTGACGATGTTAAGTTGTCAATCAAAGTATTTTAAGTTATTGTCATGGAGGAAAATTATGTAGTCTTGAACTAAAAAAGAAGGAGTTTTGAAGGAGTTAAAACCAAAATGAAGGAGTTTGAAGGGCCCTTCAAAAAATTTTCCTGAATGAAGGAGTATTGGAGGAGTTTTGAAGGAGCGTACGAACCCTGTTCTACCATGAACGGGCTTATGTTCTTTATGAAAGTTCTACGCATTTTCAGAAGAGTAACAAGTACCAAGTTACCAAGTATGATTGAAAAATCTGAGCTTGTTGATTTATTGGATGGATTACCAATGGACATTTATTGGATGGTTTACCAAGATGTACCCTACGGCTGTCAGATGAAGATAAAAAGTAAGTACAATTTTTAAGCTTTTTTTAATTTACTAATGTAACATAAATGAATAATATACATAATTCGTGGATTTTAAAAATTATGAAAAATTTTATTGAAATAAAAAAATGTCTTATAATTTATTTAAAAACGCCAAAAAAAGTTTACTGCATTAATTTTGATAATATTTAGATTTTTTCAAAAAATAAATAAATAAATTTTTTAATTTTATTTTTTTCCCTTGAAAATATTTAAGTTACATATCAAACTGCAGTGCATTTATAGCTGCATTCTTTAAAAATTTATTATTAGTATTTTACTGGTAATCTTACTCAACTAAAAAGTCTTAATGCAAAATCTATTAAATGACTAAAAAAAACTATTTAAGATATCATTACGAAATATAGTTCATAGTACATTCAAATTATTGAGACTGCTCTCCCCCCTCCCCAAGAATATATCGAGAAATCAAAAATATCCATATTTGGCGAGTGTTAGGATATCGCAGTATTAAAATTCTGATATCGCCCAGTCCTACCGCCCATATATGGTGGCGGTGCATTTTATGTATTTCTGCGTTAGCCCTGGCTTAGGGCAGTAACTTACTGCAAAATATCATGCTTTGCCATAAATCTTTGAGTTGAACAGCACCATTGCTGCGGTTACATCTGGTGTGCTAATTCTACATAAGCTACCAGTTTGTTTGGCTCTCTTGGCTCCCTTAAGAGGTTTTCCGCTACCAGCTCAGTTACATTCCTATTCCAAGCTGATGACTGCTAAAAAGCATGAAACTGCAGTCTTCGGATGGAATGACTGAGTTGGCGGTGTATTTTATGTATTTCTGCCTTAACCCTGGCTTAGGGCGCTTACTCCAAAAGTATTGATTTAGTTTTTAATTTCAGAGAAAAGTCTTACAAGAGGCAAACCATTTGGCAACCTGTTTGTTTACTTTTAATCTATCTTTTCCGTGAGCAGAGTATAGGCGCTCAATAACTTGGCAATATCAATAATAAAACAATTAAGTAAAATATAACCTTACGAGTCCCATATACAAAATACTTCCCCCCCCCCCCTCATTATCAATTTTTACTGTCTAGATAAAGTGCTTCAAACAATGAACTGTGCACAAATGCACAGTTTTCCTGTTTTAAAGAATACGCTGATGACTTTTTCTTGACCACATAGTTTAGCAGTGTAAAAAGTCAGTAACTAACTTTTCTGCAAAGCATTAAGAATAAGAAGCAAAATCCGAAATTTAAACTTACTGTTATGTCCCCAGGTTTTACCCTGATCAAAAATTACTTCATTATTTACAGATCTAAATACAGATCACAAAGACATTCTGCATTTAATTTACAAACCACCATGCGAAAAACGAGAAATTGTGAAATAAAATAAATAAGGAATTTTAACGTTCGGTTAGGGACTGAAGGTGTCCGGGTGAAATGTGCAATATCTTCCCATTTCTACGTGATTTTCTTATCGTTCATGCTGCCATCTAGTGAATAGATGTATGAGTATCAATCAACAAAAATTATAAAAATAAGGTTGCACAGCCCTCTTAACGAAGGTTTGCTTCCTTTTTTTTGTATTCATTTATTCTTTATAATTAGCAGAACTATAAATATTTGAAAAATTACGTAGGTTAAATTTGTTGTTTACTGTGTAAAAAAATGAAAAATAGACTTTTTCATTTACATACATGATTTTTTACATTAGAATTAGATACCCAGGTAGCACAAACCATCGGATTTACGTTGGAGAAAGGTTGAAAATGCATCGTAATGGTTGGAAATATGTTTTGGTTAGATATTGGTTTTTTCATACGCTCATCCGATCATTTGAAGCATCGGAGGATGGTTTAAAACCAACCTATATCCGACTAAACGCATTCCCAACTTATATCTAACCATCAAACCTGTTTCACATTTACGCATTCTGCGAAGCGTGCGTAATGCGTCCCATAAGCCCCCCCCCCCCCCGCCTCTGCAGTCTTGTTGAGACCCAGGACTTGAAAAAGGGGTGAGGGAGGAGTGAGTGCGCCAGGGGCATAGCCATTTTCTTTTTCATTCCAGGGTCACATACACATTCACACGTGTCGTACTTGCTCACGGCGAGTGTCGTTCAATCTCACAAGTACTAAAGTCTTCCAAAGTAATTCAATTCATTTTTCCAACTATTTTTCTTTCTTTCAATAAATTTAAAACTAAAATAAAACATTGTTTTTTTTTTTTTTTTTTTTTTTTTTTTTTGTATGTGTGTGTTTGATTATTAAATGCATTCTACTTTTATTTGTTTTCCAAGCACGACAAATGATTGTGGCTGTGCAGGCCCAGATTTTTCTTGTTTCAAACTGCTAGATTTTTTTTCTACAAATTCATTTTGGCAGGAGATTTTAGGAAGAGGTTGTTTCTAGGGGAATTTTCTCTTTTTTTTGGGGGGGGGGGGGGATCTCCGATGAATCGAAATTCTTGAAATTTTTGCTCATTCGAACTGATTTTCTTTTTTTGATAAATGCTTTAACTAGTTTTTTTAGAGAATTTTGTGAATGCTTTGAATTCGTTTTAGAATTTCATGTTGTTCCTTTGTTTAGCTTTGGTAATTTTAAACGCACAATACATGTGCAATTTACCATAGAAATAAAATTGTGTCTTTGCATGAACTTTTCTCGTTGATGGATAAAATACATTAAAATTCTTTCCCTAATACTAAAATGAAAAAAAAAAAAAAAGTCAATGAACATGAATTTTTGAATGAAATGGGAGAGTATAATGGTTCGACAAAACAATAAAATAAGTAGTTTTCATGATATTCAAGTTTAACCCACGTCATTTTAATTGTTATGAAGATTCTAACTGAATGTGTATGCGTATGTTTTTTTATTTATTTATTTATTTATTTTTTTAATTCTTATTTCAGGTCAAAGCAAAATTGAACCTTCAAACAAGCTAGGTTATTTTTCATGGCAGAATTTTAAAGTCAAAGATTTTATTCTGTCTTAAGAATAACCTTGCTGGTAATTAATATTTCCTGAAAAAGAAAAAAAGAAACTAATGTATGCTTATGAAGATAATTTTCGAGTAATTATTCAGAAAAATAAAAGGTAAGAATTATATCTTAATTTTTGTTCATATTTTATTGAAACGTTTGTAAATGATAGGGAAATGATAAATTGTATTTTTTTTTTTTTTTTAGCATTTTTACTTTTTGAAACAATATATTGATGTAATGAGTGAAAATAGTAAAAACTTTAAATGAAACAGGTTTGAGAGCAATCAGAGGTAGCAATAAAGGTTATGATGTTACAAACAAAGGGCAAAAAGCCACATAAATTATAGGTACTATATATGATGCAACTATATTTTAATTTATTTTAGCATATAAGAATTTCCATGCTTCAGCATTTTTTTTTTAATTTTTAGTATTTCTATTTCTACGCTTGTAAAATAATAATGATTTGATATATATTTGGTAAAGTATATTGATTTGATGAGGGAAAATAATAAAAAATTCAAATGAAATAGGCTGGAAAGCAATCTGAGGTAGCACACTATTAAGGTTGCGCATATTAAATTTCAATAACATTGGGAAATAGTTACTTAAATGTTGATTTTTCCTCAGAATAGCGTCGGAAAATAATCAGTCTAAAACGTTGGAAAATTGTTGGATAAGCGTCGAAATTTATATTGGGATAATGTTAAGAAGTGTTGTTTAACTGTTGTAATTTACATTGGAATAACGTTTGGAATTGGTTGGTTCACCGTTGCATTTTACGTTGGAACAGCACTGGAAAAATGTTGAGATAACGTTGGAAACCAATCGTTGGATAACCGTTTTCCGACGGTGCACTTTAACGTATGTTCTAACGTAAAGCCTTGGTTTCCTAGAAGCGAATCGTCGATCTTCGACGTCGCTCATCGACGTAACGCTGAAATCAAAGTCAAGTGGATTCCGACGTGACCACTCAGAACGCCGAATTGGCTCGGGCGCGCATGAGCAGAAGAATCAAGTTTTCGCCTCGGCGAGGAACGACGCCGACGCTAAGCGTGTTCGCTTCTAGGAAACCAATGCTTAAGAGGCCGACATTAGTCTAACGTAATAAGCTAACGTTGGCCGAATGTTCGTGTGCTAGCTGGGTAGTGCAATCTTATACAGGAAAGAGAAGAGCAGGGCCGGATTTAAGGGAGGGTAGGCGGGGCTACTTCCCCGGGGGCTCCACAACAAAGGAGCCCCCACAGTAAAAAATTTCCAAAATATCCTAACTTTCACGGGTCAGCAAATTTTACGTTTTTTCTCCCATATAAATTATAATAATTACAATAATATAAAAAAATAAATAGCAGTAACTTCAGGATGTATTTACTATTAAAGTGCTGATCGAAAATATCGGATATATATATATTTATGTATCAAAATATTTGGATATAGATCAAAGTATCGGATATTTTCGAAAATGTGATGATCTTTTCGAACCCTGATTAGGGGCTTCCACTGTATCGTTGCCCCAGGGCCTCCACACTTCCAAATCCGGCCCTGGAGTGCCTGGAGAAGAGTATTATAGTTGGTTACACTTGGTGTAAATGGATGAATAAATAAATTTTCAAATTCAGTGATACATAAATATGATAAAATTTAAATTGCTTACAGTTTTTAAAAAAATAAAATTATTCAAAGAGACAAGAATAGGGTAACAATATTGAACGTTTTCCCATTTGGGTTGTTCCGAATAAATACATGGTGAATTCACATAGAATAGACTTAGGATATGTAAGAGCTGCGATTCATGTAGGGAATAATTAAAAATTTGACGAAATAAATAACAAACATTAAACTTTCTTGGGAATTAGTATATTTGTAACATTTGGAGGATTTAAAATTAATCCTCTGGACGTAAAAGTTAAAGTAACCTCAACTGAGGAAAGTGTTCATTCAACTTCGCTCAAAAATATTTTAGAAATGAATAAAAAAGCATGAAGAGAATTATTTTCCTCCTATTCATTTACATTTTTCAATTAGCATACTAGCACATTAGTTATAAATAGGAAGATTCTGTATGAAAACAATCAACTTTCAAAATGCTGATAACAAGAATCATACCATTTAATCATAACAAAATTAGTTCCTAGTCAACAAAATATTAAAACATGAGCATCACTTTTTTTAAAAATTCCTTATTGTTATTAATTATATAATAATCAACGTGTACATAATTTGGAACCGTATCCACGCTTTCGATTTTATTAATACTTATTGTAAGTTGCTTGACCATTTTACTTAATATTAAGCAAAGCTCGTTGATTTGAATCAGCTTGACTATAATTAAAATCATGATTTAAATTAAGTGATTTAAAAAGAAAGTCATTGATTTGAATCAAGTGGTTTGTTTAACAAAATCATTGGTGAAAATCAGTTGATTTTACTTTATAAATTGGATTTGAAGTTTTAGAATGTGTTGCTCTAAATTTAACTACACTGCATCATACAATCTCAACTTCAACTGGCTAAACTACATAGATCCCTCTTTCTATGTGTGTAACAGATTTTCAGACTTCTGCAATATTGATTTTGTTCCAAAATTACAGTCCAGAAAAAAAAGCAATAAAAAAACCCTCTTGAATTTTCAAAATTAATTTGAATTCTGAAATTTTGAATTCAAATTATGCTTTTCGCAATCACGAGTTGCGACAGGACCTTACTCATTGGTTACTACCCCATTCGCTTGTTTCTAGAAACGGTTCCTGTCCCTCCTCTTGGGCGGTTATGTGTGCATAGTTGTGTATGAGTAGGCTTGTGTATGTGCGTAGATCTGGGTGTATGCACGTTGGCGTGTGTGTATGTGTGTGAGTGTGTATGAGCGTGCGTGTGTGTAGGACATGGACGCCACCGACCAGGAGCAGGGGCTACTGGGAGGAGTCGTGCCTGCAGTGGGTGGTGGGGTTGAAAAAGGAACTAAACATCAAGGACGGTCAAATAAAAGCAATTAGCAATAGTGATTGCTCAAACTTTTCTTAGACTCCATGATTATTATATTCAAGAAAAGTAATTGTTTAATATATTATTTTACAGTAAAAATGTACATGATGAAGGAAACTTAATCGTTAAGCAAAGCATAAAACAAAAATCACACCAGCATAGTATTTATAAATATTAAGAATTTTTCAAATATTTAGAGAACTTATCCTAGTTTTAAGTGCCGCCATTCACGAGCGAGCCGAATAGAGCCGAGCCATTCGGAGTCGCTCCATTTGGAATGGGATAAAATTGTGACCGCATTCACGACCGCATCCACACCGCACCGCGCCAATGTTTGTTTTGAAATAGAAAATCGCTATTCCTGCATTTATTTGAAATTATTTGGATGTCCTTGGTCAAATAACGTCAATTTAATGATAGCTAGTCCTCAAATAGCTTTGCATACGTTTATCTCCTGGCTTCATCAGCCAGATTTCTTCATTTATTTGTGTGAACGTGTCATGATTTTTTACTAAGATGAGGTGAAGCATTTGTATTCACATGTAATTTAAGATTTTTCGTTGCAAACATAGATCAGATTACCTATTTACTGAAATTCGCTAATCGTTCGCCACAACGACTGACGTTTCTCGAAATGTGCTATGCAAAACTACCTTGTTTAACAGACATTTGAAGGTAAAAAAAACTTACATTGCCTATTTTAAGATAATTTATTTGTTAGTTTTATAGCAACCAACAAGGAGAGAGCCATTAACTGAGAAGCTTTTCTAAATCCTTATCGTATGCTCTAACTTCATAAAATAAAGTCGTCTCTTTCTTTTATGATCTATTTGAAAAACCTGACACATGTGTACATATATATTTACAGTTACAATTACTCAAAAAAAAGCAAACAGCTTGTCACATTTGCTTTAATGCTGTAAAATATAAGTTTGTTAATATTGAGTTACTCCCCTAAATTAAAATTTCTTATTTCAATAAGTAATTATTTTACCTTCCCGTCCGCAGCAGTATTATATTTTTAATGACAATTTTGTTCACTATGCATGCAACTTAAAAGGACGCATAACATGTTTATGGTAAGTGACATAAAGGGATAAAGGAAATTCGTCCCAATGGTCATACGATGGTGATTGCCTGTTAATTTAAATTTGGCTTTCGCTTTTGATGGCTTTTAGGATGTATCCCTCAGTAGTGGAAGTAAAAAAAAGAAAGGTTTGTATAATTTTTGTATTGCAATAATGACTTTGCTTTTATCATGCACTTTCATCAGTGGCGCACACAGGAATTTTGCAAGGGGGAGGGTCCAAGGTCGAAAGCGCAATTCCTATCTCATACCCCATTATGCCGTCAAACATATTGACTTGATTTTATCAGTGCCCGAAAATGGAAAACAGTAAAAAATAAACTTGAATAAGTAATTAGCATTATTGAATGAAATACACAAAATAACCAGAGAGCAAAATAATTTACTTTTACATTTCTCATAATTAAAAAATAGATTCAAGTTCATAGAATCTCTTTTCAATCTGTAATGTCAAAACTAAAAACAGGGTTATTACAGTGTATTCATTTATAATCACCGTTGCGCTTCTAAAAGGCAAATCATTATTGGAAAAGTGCACAATATTTTAAAAAATGTTTCAACACGAGGATTTTATTTTTTCACTCATTGGAACTGAAACAATTGTTACCTTTGTTTGAAATTATTTCACATGTGGGGAATTTAATCGGGAAAAAAAAGCGAGCTATGGTAGGGGTCCGGACCCCTTAGACCCCACCCATACCCCCTACCCCCTAGACCCCCTTGTGTGCGCCACTGACTTTCATACTATTTTTATATTTACTGTTTTGAAATGTTGAAGTTATGCAATTTCAATTTCTAGGAAAACAGTTTTTCTTCGTTTAATGATTTCTGCACAAAAAATTATCTTATAATTTTATGTTTCCTTTAGTTTGTGGTAGGGGCTATGATCACTTGTGATTGAAAATAGGATATTTATGAAAACTATTTTTATGCAATGCAATTTTTAGTTTTAATTTAAAAAGAAAAATTAAATTTGGTGTATGTATTTTATTATTTTTCTCTATGATATTGTTTCATTTATTACGGTCAGGAAAGGGTAGGGAATTGTCAAAAAATCCTGCTTCCCATCTTATGTACGTAATAAATATTTAAGACTTCCTTTAAAAACTTCACATATGTTTTGAAACATTACATTAAGAGAACACATTGCATTAAGTTTTCGGAAGAAAAAAAATATTTTATTCACTTTCTTTTTCATATGTAGTTATGACCGCTTTACCCCATGTGGTGAGGTAAAAGGAGTGGTACATGGGGCAAGGTGGTCATAATTAAACAACAGATATACGACTATTTTAAAAGAACCATAAAAGTTAAAACGCTCGACACAGCTAGTTCTTTGAAAGAAATTGGCTTGATTTAATTAAATTATATACATTTTTAATGCCCTGTAGTCATAAGTTGGCTCATTAAAGATTTATAGATGGCTGATGCACCAAAAAAGAGATACAGGAAGAGATGATTAGGGTAAACTCTTCTATCATCAACTTTTAATGAAAGTTTGACTATGTTGGATTTTAACATGATTATTAATTAAATAACCTTCTCAAATACATTTGGGACATAATCTCAAAAATCGAGGCGGATGGCCACAGTAGAGACTTTCTCCTTCCATTTCAATTTGTATAAAATTACATGAGAAAAATGTAAAACATATTTAAGTCTTTTTTTCTGTAAACACAATAGTCGATCTGTACTTTTATTTTACGATTAGTTAATAATTGTGAACTTAGAAAAGTGGAGGTCAATGCCTCTTTACTTTTGAAAGTGTGGAAGCATTCGCTAGATAGAAAAACAGTAAGTAGTAACTGATTATCTTGATTATTTGTAGTTAGGTAATCAATGTGAAATAGTTTTTGCTCTCATGCATCACTAAAATCTCCCGCATGGTGCTTAAAAATATTGATTTCTGTAAGTTTCAGTTGTTTTTTTCGTTTTGAATGTGTTTTTTTTTTATTATTCATTTGCAAATGTTGATTCAAAAGTTTGTTAGCTAATATATTTTTCAGCTTGATATTTTCTTTAGACTTATGTTGGATTTTTTCAAAAAAGGAAGAAATAATCAATGGTTTTGAAGAAAAATTATAAATTTTTTGCTTTGTACGAGATGCCTCGGAGATTAATGATTTTATGGTACATGTGGGGGCAAAAGGGGAACTTTTTATCCACTTGGAATTACGAATTTTCAAAAAAAAAAAAAAAGGATTCCGATTTGCCTGGGTATACAAGGTTTACTCTAGGTTAGCCTAGTACACAAGGCATACCGATTCATGCTTTTGGATACAAGTTGGCACTGGTTGCCTTTGTTCACAGTACATGAAACTTTTTTAAAAAATGAAGCTTTCTACGCAGGCAATGTCATGAAAATTCTACAAAATTTGAGCGAAAATGAGAGTGTTCTGATTTAAAATGATGTATAAGTAAATAACACCATTGCTGTTGCTAAGTAAGGAATTGTCTGCAGTAAAATTTGGAAATTGAAATTTAATTCCTTATTGATAAAATCTAAATATATATATATATATATATATTTAACATTCTTTCGACTTTAGTAATATAGTCTTTTATTTGATAGGTGCAACTTTACACCACCTGGCAATAAATGTTCACTTTAAAAGATTAATGTATATAAATGCTGTATGAATAAACTTATTTTGTTATTACAAGAATTTTTCTTATTTCAATCTATGTTTTTTTTCTGTAAAACCTGTACCTTCACAAACACACACAAATAATAATAAAAAAAAAAATCAAAAGCATTTGTTTTGGAACGAATAAAAGAAAAACAATTATCATTAATATTTTCAGAATATTGACAATTAATGTTTTTAGTTTTCTCTAAAATTAAATTGTGTTTATAAAATTGACAGTGGTTCCATAAATCTCCTACTGAAAATAGAACAGTGCTACAGTGTATAATTACTAGTGAATTGCCGGATCATAAAAATGTAGATCCGCAGACAATCATATAGATCATTCATGTCTAGATCCGCAAATACATATATGGACCTTGAATTTTTAACCCAATTTGATCCTTGTCCAAGTGTAAAATTTGTGATGAAAGGTATTCGCGTAAGGGTAAAAGCACGATTTATTTAAAAAATCAATCCGTAGCAGAAACATAATCAGGAATTTGATTTATTCTGAAAATAAGTTCTACAAAGAGAAGGGGAGAGTCGGCAAGAATGAGACTGCATTGCATTTAAGACGAAGTAAAATGTGAAATTATTTCTAGCTTGGTCTGTAGCTATACTAGTAGCTGCTACATCTGCTGGCTAGAAATAATATTTCGGCATATAAATGCTATTGTTCCATTCCTCTCGACCTGCCCTTACCGACATAGCACTGCCAAGAACATCTTTACGAAGAGTAATCGGAGAATTCTGTCTCAATTTTTTGAAGAATGGCTGGAAAAGTCGATAGGAGGAATAGTACAATTCCTAAATCAGTATAAAAAAAATTGCTGAAATGTTACCTTATAATACCTTTAAAAAATGTAAAGCTAATTCAAATTTAATTGTATGTTATTTTATAGTTATCCACATGTAGAATTTCAAATATGTAATAAGAGTTTACGGCTAAAAATCCATTTAAGATCTACTAATCATGATACGGATACAGATCTTTATTTTCTTTTGGATATCTGGCACATCGCTATCAATTAAAGACATACAGTTAGGGCAAACCTATCCTGGCAGTATTGTAAAGGCTATGCAAATCTCAATCCTACCATTTCATTGCTGCCAGGTAAGGTTTTTCATAACTGTAGTGCTGCAAAGAAAGTCGTGCCCCTTCTCCCCCCCCCCCAGGAACATTTGGTTTTGATATATATTGTCATTCCAAAACTGTTATGACCAAAACAAAAAAATTCAATCTGCACTAGTGCAAAATTTATAGCACATGTTTTTCTTAACATGAAAATATGCACTTGATTATTCATTTAATTGCAAGAACTTAATAAGGTATTTGTAGGAAAATTTAGCTGAGTGCTAAGAACCATCAATATTTGCTCTTACTATTAATTTCAATGAAATCTTTATCACTAAGAAAAAAGAATTCATATTGTTTTGTTTGTGTTCAAAATATTAGAATGACTTTCTTTTTTTTTCTTTGAATTCAAGAATTTAGGCATGTAGGATTTTCTTTTTTTTTTTTTTTAATTGATGAAACTGAAACATATCAGAATATGCAGTTTTTAGTGCAGCATTATGTAGCACTAAAAAATGCTTACATTACAGTTATGAAAAAGATATTTAAAGTAGGCTGTAAAAAAAAGTCAGCTTTAGTTGTTACTAACTAAAGTTGATGAACAGATACGTATAAAATTTTTAGCTTTTTTTTTTTTTTTTGACAAGTATGAATAATGTGCTGCACAAGTTGGTTTTAGCCATATAAAAAAAACCTCACCTTGAGTACAATCTATTGAACCTAACAACTGTTAATAAAACCTATTTATTTCATATTGTTACTTTTATAGGCTCTAATTTTTGAGAGTAGTGAGATCATACGAGTTAATCTTTTTCATTTCCAATTTCTTGTTCTCCTAATCTCTGTTTACGAAACGCATTTTCACAAACAGTAATTGGTTTGAATAATACTGCTTTTACTTTGCAATTTAAATTCAAAATTCCCTAAGTATTATTCAGTTGTGAGAAAATAATTGAAAAATCTTTGACCCTTGTCAGATTCATTCTCAACGGATGATTGTCAAATTGTCTGCTTTCCTTTAAACATTATGCGTTTCATTCAAAACAAATACAATATGTATGTAGAAAATAAGACGCATTTCTTAAACGGCAACATTTTTATATTGAATTTGCTTTCTTTTCCAATTGTAGAGCTAAAAGTTGAAAAAAACATATCCATTACATGAGAGAACATGATTTCATCAACAAAAACAAATATTGCATCACGATTTTCACCCCTCTGCTACCTCTCTCAAACCCAGGGAGCTCAAATCTCATTGGTTGATATCAATTAGTCGCTTCAAGTACATGCGATCTCGACTTCCCACTCCAAGCGGGTTTTCCATCGCATCGTGAATGTGAAAACCCGCTTGGAGTGGGAAGTCGAGATCGCATGTACTTGAAGCGACTAATTGATATCAACCAATGAGATTTGAGCTCCCTGGGTTTGAGAGAGGTAGCAGAGGGGTGAAAATCGTGATGCAATATTTGTTTTTGTTGATGAAATCATGTTCTCTCGTGTAATGGATATGTTTTTTTCAACTTTTAGCTCTACAATTGGAAAAGAAAGCAAATTCAATATAAAAATGTTGCCGTTTAAGAAATGCGTCTTATTTTCTACATACATATTGTATTTGTTTTGAATGAAACGCATAATGTTTAAAGGAAAGCAGACAATTTGACAATCATCCGTTGAGAATGAATCTGACAAGGGTCAAAGATTTTTCAATTATTTTCTCACAACTGAATAATACTTAGGGAATTTTGAATTTAAATTGCAAAGTAAAAGCAGTATTATTCAAACCAATTACTGTTTGTGAAAATGCGTTTCGTAAACAGAGATTAGGAGAACAAGAAATTGGAAATGAAAAAGATTAACTCGTATGATCTCACTACTCTCAAAAATTAGAGCCTATAAAAGTAACAATATGAAATAAATAGGTTTTATTAACAGTTGTTAGGTTCAATAGATTGTACTCAAGGTGAGGTTTTTTTTATATGGCTAAAACCAACTTGTGCAGCACATTATTCATACTTGTCAAAAAAAAAAAAAAAAGCTAAAAATTTTATACGTATCTGTTCATCAACTTTAGTTAGTAACAACTAAAGCTGACTTTTTTTTACAGCCTACTTTAAATATCTTTTTCATAACTGTAATGTAAGCATTTTTTAGTGCTACATAATGCTGCACTAAAAACTGCATATTCTGATATGTTTCAGTTTCATCAATTAAAAAAAAAAAAAAAGAAAATCCTACATGCCTAAATTCTTGAATTCAAAGAAAAAAAAAGAAAGTCATTCTAATATTTTGAACACAAACAAAACAATATGAATTCTTTTTTCTTAGTGATAAAGATTTCATTGAAATTAATAGTAAGAGCAAATATTGATGGTTCTTAGCACTCAGCTAAATTTTCCTACAAATACCTTATTAAGTTCTTGCAATTAAATGAATAATCAAGTGCATATTTTCATGTTAAGAAAAACATGTGCTATAAATTTTGCACTAGTGCAGATTGAATTTTTTTGTTTTGGTCATAACAGTTTTGGAATGACAATATATATCAAAACCAAATGTTCCTGGGGGGGGGGGAGAAGGGGCACGACTTTCTTTGCAGCACTACAGTTATGAAAAACCTTACCTGGCAGCAATGAAATGGTAGGATTGAGATTTGCATAGCCTTTACAATACTGCCAGGATAGGTTTGCCCTAACTGTATGTCTTTAATTGATAGCGATGTGCCAGATATCCAAAAGAAAATAAAGATCTGTATCCGTATCATGATTAGTAGATCTTAAATGGATTTTTAGCCGTAAACTCTTATTACATATTTGAAATTCTACATGTGGATAACTATAAAATAACATACAATTAAATTTGAATTAGCTTTACATTTTTTAAAGGTATTATAAGGTAACATTTCAGCAATTTTTTTTATACTGATTTAGGAATTGTACTATTCCTCCTATCGACTTTTCCAGCCATTCTTCAAAAAATTGAGACAGAATTCTCCGATTACTCTTCGTAAAGATGTTCTTGGCAGTGCTATGTCGGTAAGGGCAGGTCGAGAGGAATGGAACAATAGCATTTATATGCCGAAATATTATTTCTAGCCAGCAGATGTAGCAGCTACTAGTATAGCTACAGACCAAGCTAGAAATAATTTCACATTTTACTTCGTCTTAAATGCAATGCAGTCTCATTCTTGCCGACTCTCCCCTTCTCTTTGTAGAACTTATTTTCAGAATAAATCAAATTCCTGATTATGTTTCTGCTACGGATTGATTTTTTAAATAAATCGTGCTTTTACCCTTACGCGAATACCTTTCATCACAAATTTTACACTTGGACAAGGATCAAATTGGGTTAAAAATTCAAGGTCCATATATGTATTTGCGGATCTAGACATGAATGATCTATATGATTGTCTGCGGATCTACATTTTTATGATCCGGCAATTCACTAGTAATTATACACTGTAGCACTGTTCTATTTTCAGTAGGAGATTTATGGAACCACTGTCAATTTTATAAACACAATTTAATTTTAGAGAAAACTAAAAACATTAATTGTCAATATTCTGAAAATATTAATGATAATTGTTTTTCTTTTATTCGTTCCAAAACAAATGCTTTTGATTTTTTTTTTTATTATTATTTGTGTGTGTTTGTGAAGGTACAGGTTTTACAGAAAAAAACATAGATTGAAATAAGAAAAATTCTTGTAATAACAAAATAAGTTTATTCATACAGCATTTATATACATTAATCTTTTAAAGTGAACATTTATTGCCAGGTGGTGTAAAGTTGCACCTATCAAATAAAAGACTATATTACTAAAGTCGAAAGAATGTTAAATATATATATATATATATATATTTAGATTTTATCAATAAGGAATTAAATTTCAATTTCCAAATTTTACTGCAGACAATTCCTTACTTAGCAACAGCAATGGTGTTATTTACTTATACATCATTTTAAATCAGAACACTCTCATTTTCGCTCAAATTTTGTAGAATTTTCATGACATTGCCTGCGTAGAAAGCTTCATTTTTTAAAAAAGTTTCATGTACTGTGAACAAAGGCAACCAGTGCCAACTTGTATCCAAAAGCATGAATCGGTATGCCTTGTGTACTAGGCTAACCTAGAGTAAACCTTGTATACCCAGGCAAATCGGAATCCTTTTTTTTTTTTTTTGAAAATTCGTAATTCCAAGTGGATAAAAAGTTCCCCTTTTGCCCCCACATGTACCATAAAATCATTAATCTCCGAGGCATCTCGTACAAAGCAAAAAATTTATAATTTTTCTTCAAAACCATTGATTATTTCTTCCTTTTTTGAAAAAATCCAACATAAGTCTAAAGAAAATATCAAGCTGAAAAATATATTAGCTAACAAACTTTTGAATCAACATTTGCAAATGAATAATAAAAAAAAAACACATTCAAAACGAAAAAAACAACTGAAACTTACAGAAATCAATATTTTTAAGCACCATGCGGGAGATTTTAGTGATGCATGAGAGCAAAAACTATTTCACATTGATTACCTAACTACAAATAATCAAGATAATCAGTTACTACTTACTGTTTTTCTATCTAGCGAATGCTTCCACACTTTCAAAAGTAAAGAGGCATTGACCTCCACTTTTCTAAGTTCACAATTATTAACTAATCGTAAAATAAAAGTACAGATCGACTATTGTGTTTACAGAAAAAAAGACTTAAATATGTTTTACATTTTTCTCATGTAATTTTATACAAATTGAAATGGAAGGAGAAAGTCTCTACTGTGGCCATCCGCCTCGATTTTTGAGATTATGTCCCAAATGTATTTGAGAAGGTTATTTAATTAATAATCATGTTAAAATCCAACATAGTCAAACTTTCATTAAAAGTTGATGATAGAAGAGTTTACCCTAATCATCTCTTCCTGTATCTCTTTTTTGGTGCATCAGCCATCTATAAATCTTTAATGAGCCAACTTATGACTACAGGGCATTAAAAATGTATATAATTTAATTAAATCAAGCCAATTTCTTTCAAAGAACTAGCTGTGTCGAGCGTTTTAACTTTTATGGTTCTTTTAAAATAGTCGTATATCTGTTGTTTAATTATGACCACCTTGCCCCATGTACCACTCCTTTTACCTCACCACATGGGGTAAAGCGGTCATAACTACATATGAAAAAGAAAGTGAATAAAATATTTTTTTTCTTCCGAAAACTTAATGCAATGTGTTCTCTTAATGTAATGTTTCAAAACATATGTGAAGTTTTTAAAGGAAGTCTTAAATATTTATTACGTACATAAGATGGGAAGCAGGATTTTTTGACAATTCCCTACCCTTTCCTGACCGTAATAAATGAAACAATATCATAGAGAAAAATAATAAAATACATACACCAAATTTAATTTTT